>NW_019396574.1:119878-143343 GCF_000591075.1 Eurytemora carolleeae | reverse complement strand
GAAATAACTGCAAACTTATGGGGGGGGGCGGGGGGGATGAAAGGGGGGATATTGGAATGAAAATGGAAACATGTATTTATCCTATGCCTATGATCTGATATAATAGTGTCAGTTGATACTATTATGTAAAAAACCTAAATAATCGGATATTTCGGGCACGTGCCGTTGGATTTTTTTTCAAGGGGTACCAGGTGGACGAGGGGGGGGGGTCAGGTATCAGAGTTTTTGCATATTATTTTATCCAGAGTAAGGGTATCAATGTAGTATCAGTTTAATATCTGTAATGGTGATCAGAAGGGTATAATGTGATCATATGGCAGCTGGTTTTAAATCTATACAAAAGTATCAAACTCAACGGAATTCTACAAAATGTTCGCTACTCTCATAACTCTCAGCCATTAAAACAACAACAAAAAAACTATACCAGGTAATTAATTATACAAAACAGGAAACTTATCTTAAAGATCAAATTCCGAGATATTTCCGGATCAAATGAAAAAATAACGTAAATCTTGAATTTTCATATTTTTTTTATTCGGAATCCATATCAATTCCGGAATATATATTCGGAATCCATATCAATTCCGGAATATATATTCGAAATCCATATCAATTACAGAATATATACTCGGAATCTATATCAATTCCGGAATATATATTCGGAATCCATATAAATTCTGGAATATATATTCGGAATCCATATCAATTCCGGAATATATATTCGGAATCTATATCAATTCCGGAATATGTATTCGGAATCTATATCAATTCCGGAATATATATTCGGAATCAATATCAATTCCGGAATAAATTCTGCAAAAATGCCGAAATTCCAAACAAAGACTAAATGTTTGTTTCGGAACAATCCAGAATTCCAGATCGGTTGAAATCACGCTCTTAAATCAACATTGGCGTTGCATTAAAAATGTTGAAAGATTGACTATATTGTCAATTTAACAAAAAAAATATTTCTGCACAATACTTTTTTATTTCTGCATGTATTGTGTACATATAGTGTTTATTCATGTGTATACATTATACATACATGTTTTATTTCTGTTTGTCCTTTTAAACCTTGAATTCAAATTGAACATGCCACACTGCTCATAAATTCAGTTTTTTATCACAAGAGAATAAAAAATGGTCGCGTCCCTTTTTCTGCAGGATTTGAAGGATTGATTTAAATATTTATCAATGCATGCTATTGATATGCGTTATTCATTCGGAACAAAAAGGGGGGCGAGGGTAGGAAACTTTTACTTTTTCAAAACAATAAAACTAGCCGGGTTTAGAACATCATAGATAGATAGAAAATTTATTAATAGAGCAAACAATGTTTTTATCTTTTAGGAAATACACTTGGAATCCTTTAGTCATACTTTTTAAGTTTGTTACTTAGAAGGGTTGAAGGGAATTAGAAGTGCCGAAGGCAAGAAATGAAAGTCAGGTTGCAATACAGATTTTTTGTTGTTTATAAAAAAAGGAGCGAAACTATATTGCTTTATAATACAGAAATGTTTCGTAATGTGTCTTTTGTGTCTTTATATGTTATCATCTTTTACTATTTTTTTCTTTCCAAAACATGTAAATAGTTCATCATTCTATTCATCTTTATATTCATCTATCTATTCATCTACCTATCTATCTATCTATTTATCCTTCTATCTATCTATCTATCTATCTATCTATCTTTCTATCTATCTATGTTAGAGTTGTTCTCCTCCAATATATATAGTGTAAGGTTGGCTGCAATGAATAGTTAGTGTAGTGTCTATAGATAAGTTTGGAATGTCAAAGTTTATATTTGTATGGTGCCTAATCAATCGATCTAAGTATACCCCGAACTAATGAATATCAAACCACAAATTAAGATTTACATTTTTTCGCTTTAATCATTTTATTTCATGGAATAAAACGATCATTAAACGAAGTTTTTTAATTAAGTATAGTTAAAATTACAGTTGTTTGGTTTCCCAAGGTCGGATTCCCGTCGGTCGATTTGCGTAGCATCTTTGTATCTTTCATCTTTATGACTCCAGTTCTTATTCTCGTGTCAATTTATTCTATCTTTCTATTTTTTCATTTCTTGGTTTACCACTCTTTCGCTATCTGGCTTTAATTGAATACCATTGTTATCGTCATTGGAAATATTTCAATAAACTAATGCATAAAAATTCGATCTTTGATTGTGTGTCTGGCAAGGCTATATTATTTCATATGTGACATTTGTCCCTTAAATTAGTTATTATTTAACTGTTCTTAAAAACTATTTTAAATCAACAAAACCAGGAAATCTTTTTTTTCGAGAATATGAAAAAGTTTATATTTTAATGTTGAAAAGTCCCCCCTAACCCATTTAAAACTTATCCAATCTTATCTTGAAGAATAAAATTAATGAAAATAATCTAAAAAATGTGGAAAAGAGGTTTTTAGATAATCCTACCATGTTTCTGGGATATCAGTATTCAATCAAGTTGAAATAAAAAAGGGTGAAGAAGGGGGGAAGGGACGAGAAAAAGGGGAAGAGAAGAAAGGAGGGGAGAAGGTAAAAAGAGGAGGGGAAGGGCTTTGGGGGGAACAGATGGTTGGGGGAGAATTGATGGGGGGGGGGGTGATTTCCAAACCCCCCTTTGATTTTGCCCTTTAGGTTGAGATAGGGGAGTGTGATACATGTTCCTAGTCCAACTTTGCAAGGCCTCCTCATTAAAAAAAATTAGACCTCAAACTTTAAGTGAGGATTTTTTAAAAAGTTCAAAAAGTATGTCAAAATTTTTTCAAAAATAGTTATTAACATATGACACATGTTTTCATGTTGATTTAATAAGAGCTTATCAAATGTATAAGTCTTAGCCCTGTAGCTTAATTAATAAGAAAGTTATTAAACATTTCTGATTTTTTTTAAACAACGACCCACCGTTTTTCCATCCTCCACCATACCCTTTGCACCAAAAAAGAATATTTTTTAGCAATATTTGTTTATTATTATATATAGTACTAGTGTATATAATGTTGAAAAAGTGAAGAAGTTTTAGCGTTCTAATGTAAGATGTATTTAAGTTATTCAGAAGAAACCACAGAGGGGGGATGGAAAACACACTCCCCCCCAATCGTGATAGAGTTAATGAATAGACATTTAAAGGATTTTTTAGATTTTTTTTTAATGCATATAGTTGGGTTCAGGGCAGTAAAAAGTCTGGACTGTGTTAAAAAAATCTAAAATAACTTTTTCTGACTATAGTTACAGATCTATATTTTTGAAATGCCCTCGAAAAATGGATGAAGAAACATGTGTCACACTTTGATACTTGTTTTAAACAAAAAAAAATTTTTTACATTTTTTTCCTCTTTTTTGGTATTTTTTTTCAGCCCTCCCCAGCATTCAATTATAAAAGTTATCAGTCTAATTTTTTCCAATAAGCTGACATTGAAAATTTGGGCTATGATCATGCATTTTAACCCAATACCTATTCTCTAAGGCCTTTTTCTAGATACATAGATACATAAATACAGACCCCCCAGCCTTTATGGGGTTAAATTGTTAAAGCAAAAAGGATATTTAGAAAAAGTTGCAATATTTTTTATTTAAAAGAACATACATATTTAGATTTAAAGATTTCGCACATTTTGTAATTTTAGTAATGAAAATGACAACACGGCATTGAATAATAAAATAAACGGAAAATGGTAAAACTTAAACAAAATAAAAGAATAAGAAAAAAGATAAAAATCAAGTATGTAAAAAAGTTAAGATTTTTTTGAAAGATGAAAAGTTGTATTGAACACCCGGTATTAAAGTATATGCCTGTAAACTAAACATAAATGACTTGAATGTTTCTATTGACTTGCCCATCATATTTTGCGGATTATATTTATGGGAGGGAGAAATTGATTTTATATATTACTCCATGACAAAATAAAAATATCCTACAAATTATTATTTTGTGATGAGTACAATGCGTGTAAATGTAGGTGGACGTGCACTGTAAAAAAAGCACAAAAGGTGCAATAATTATCGACAAACGACAGATAGGATTTGACAGCCAAGCAGCAGATGTTTTACGTAAACATTGAACACAATTTGTAAACAAATATCATAGTGTCATGTCATCCAAGCCAGACAACGGAAAATTGTTGAAAAATATTAATTTTTTAGCAAAGTATTGATAAATTATCAACATGATGATTTGCGGGAAAACCATACAAAAAAAAACATAGGGAGACTTAACAAACTTTTCCATAAGTGATAAAATTTTTAGAATTTAAACCGTATTAATGCAATATTGAGACATTGACCTCTTCTACCAAAAGTTGAGCAAGAAAATGGCCAAATAAAAAAACGACGAGATGTACACCAGTCACCAGTCCTAAAGGCAAAAAAAAAATACAAGGATAGATAGATACAAATTTTCTTAACTATCATTAAATTCCTTCCTAATACTGTATTATTGTAACTAATGTATTATTGAAGTGGTAAGTATAACCTGACAATAGAGATTTCAACTGAATCTGATTTAGATTTTAACGCGCCGTGTGGGGTGGCGTATTGATCCCCCTTCTCCCTTAACCTTTGCATGAGGGTGGGCCTTTACCCTTCTCCATTATTCCCTCATTATCACCTAACGTGACAAAATTAATGATAATGTAGTAGTGAGGTGAAAAATAAAGGATAATAATAGATAAATAGATAGATAGATAGATAGATAGATAGATAGATAGATAGATAGATAGATAGATAGATAGATAGATAGATAGATAGATAGATAGATAGATAGATAGATAGATAGATAGATAGATAGATAGATAGATAGATAGATAGATAGATAGATAGATAGATAGATAGATAGATAGATAGATAGATAGATAGATAGATAGATAGATAGATAGATAGATAGATAGATAGATAGATAGATAGATAGATAGATAGATAGATAGATAGATAGATAGATAGATAGATAGATAGATAGATAGATAGATAGATAGATAGATAGATAGATAGATAGATAGATAGATAGATAGATAGATAGATAGATAGATAGATAGATAGATAGATAGATAGATAGATAGATAGATAGATAGATAGATAGATAGATAGATAGATAGATAGATAGATAGATAGATAGATAGATAGATAGATAGATAGATAGATAGATAGATAGATAGATAGATAGATAGATAGATAGATAGATAGATAGATAGATAGATAGATAGATAGANTGAAAGAGGATTATAATGTATGGGGGAGAGGGTTTTGTTGCTTTCAGGCAAAGTACTATAAACGCATATTTTGGGGGAAAATAGCAGCAACGTTTTTATTAAAAAACATATCTGAACAGTGAACAGTATTCTGTATTGAAATTGGACATGGATCAATCATTAGATATTTCTCCATGCTCAAAACTTACTAATTTTTACTCAGTATTCTGTATTGAAATTGGACATGGATCACTTATTCACGGTGGACTAAGCCAGTGGGGTCGGTCAAATAGGCCTAGGATTAGGCCGGGTACTGTAAAAAGTCTGAACGCGCCATGGAAGTTGTCATAATTAGCCCTCCGACGGGACTATGCCAAGAAAATTGACCCCTGTCTTATGTTGGTCTGGTTAGGGCAACGTACTGTACAGAATATGGTAGGGTCAGTGCACGCTGTTATCTGGCAGGCCGGTACAAACTGGGCAGGTCCTGTTCGAATTCAAATTTACTACGGCCCAGAGTGCATTAGATATTTCTCTGTTCAAAGCTTACTAATTTTTACTCAGTATTCTGTATTGAAATTGGACATGGATCACTCATTTCACATTTCTCTGCTCAAAACTAACTAATTTCTACGTATTTCTCTACATTCTTATTTTTTAAACATTTTAAAATCGCCTCACTTTAAGCTACTAAATGTTCCATTTTGCGGTTTGCCAGACCATTCCGTTTATTATTCAAAGCATCTATTTAAGGCAGAAGAGCAAATTCCTTCTTCAGAACGTCATATTCAAAGAATAATTAAAGTCTCATCCTTTGTGGGTAACCCTGTACAAACTTGCTTCCACAAAACCAGTTCGACAAATATAGTCAAATATATTTTACTATGATCAGCTTTCCAAGCCTAACGAATACCTTATTAGCAAAAAATTACCTCAACTGAGGCGTCACAAAGCATTTTTCTATTATAAAAACGCCTCTACTAAATAATGTTATCTAACACCATTCCTGCAAAAACCTGAGAAAAAACTGCAAATTCTGTTCTCTCCCAAATTGCTAGTTTCATATATGCTCTCAATCTACGGGGGAAAAATAACGAACCATTTTTAACATAAATATTTGTAGGTACATTTTTTCCCCTGGTATTACAACAGTTTAATACTCACATAGTTTTAATTAATTTTCGGAAATTTTGTAGTTTTTTTATCAGCTAGGGATCAATCAAATTGCAACTTTGGTATCGCAGGCCTTTAGAATTTTAAACTTTTATTATTCATCAATATTTTTTTTGTCGTTTTGAATGAATTTGTAATATATATTTATATTTAAATTTTCGGAATTGTTTCATTGTTCTAAGCCAGGGATCAATGAAATTACAACTTTGAGTTTGAGATATCAAAATTTTAAACCAAAGATATTTTGATTTGGAAACTAGAGTTTTATGTGAGTGTTCAATTCCTTTAAAAGCAAAATTTATGCCTTTTTTGAATTT
Organism: Eurytemora carolleeae; assembly: GCF_000591075.1. Lineage (NCBI taxonomy): Eukaryota > Metazoa > Arthropoda > Copepoda > Calanoida > Temoridae > Eurytemora > Eurytemora carolleeae. Next base: position 136,660 of record NW_019396574.1, on the reverse strand, counting down.
ACATTTATAAAATATATACAAATTCATTTTGAATGAATTTGTAGTTAATATATATTTTCATGATAGTATACTGCATAGTAGATTTATTATTTTTGAACAAACAAATCCGCAAAATCAACAGTTAAAAACTAAAATTTTCCTTAAAAAAGGGGCGCCTAGTAATATATAAATAGGTTTATATAGCTGCAATGTATGTACGATTATATTTAATTGAATCTAAGATATGTATGTGTTTGTATGTTAATCTTGTGTGTGTCCTGAATGTGCATACACAATATGCAGGCTCAATTTGAGTTCCCAATGTGCGCCCTCAATATTCGTCTTTAATGTGCGTCCTTATTGTACGAAGCGAATACAATAAAAAATATTGAGGTTTCGTGATTTTTATATTTAAATAAAAATACAAATATTTGGAAATTCAATATTTTTATCACTTTAACACATAGATAAGTTATTCATTCATGAATGTTTCGATGCAAATAATAAGTTCAAAATTCAATAAAAGAAAAAAGTAATTTCCATGGAACAATATATGGCGCCTGATTCTTCGCTGAAGAGAAACTTTATAAAACCCACCAAACCTCGCACGAAGAAAGTACATGTATAGGCATGACAATATCAATTTTTGTTCACTTGTGAAATCTTTTTAAACTGTGCATTTTAGGGCGTTACAACGCACATTTCAAGATCTTTGTAACTTTTAGCATCTAAATATGTCCACAAACCTTTATTACCTCAAAAAGTCTAGTGAATAGCGTTTTAGGGATAAAGTTGTATATTCGTAATAAAATGGATGCCAGGACCCCCCAGAAATACGGTCTGAAGGTTTAAAACTGATCCCTGCTGATCTAGGCTTTATTGGAAACAAATTGGCAAGTTGTAGACATGGCGTAAAAAGGAAATAAAAATTACAGTTTACAGGTTTAGGAATGGTCGACTACATTAGATTGTGAATGGTGTACAAACAAATATCGTTATAACACTCGAAAACTAGACCTTTCGTCAATTTGATTGCCCTTGAACATTACTTTACATTTCTGTTTTATTCCTTCTCAATCTCCCCATCCTGGAACCCACCCCCTTCCCCCAACCCCTAAAGTGGACCAACACTCTACAGTGGACCAACAGTGGACCAATAGTGGACCAAAAGTGGACAGCAGTGTACCAACGCTCTACAGTGAACCAACAGTGGACCAACAGTGGACCAACAATGGACCAACATTGGACCAACAATAGACCAACACTCTACAGTGGGCCTACAGTGGACCAAAACTCAACAGTGGACCAACAGTGGTCCCATAGTGGACCAATAGTAAACCTTTAGTGGACCAACAGTGAATCTATAGTGGACCAACAGTGGACATTTAGTAAACCAACACTCAAAAGTGGACCAACAGTGGACCAGCCAATGAATCTGTTTTAAACAATTTTGAGTAAAAATATATCTGGAATAATTAAGATAATTTTTTTTAATTTGGTTGGAAAAAACTATTAATATTCACTAAAAAAAGTGTCTTCAATACTTTTAAAGTAAAAATACATTAATTGCCATTGGTCCTAAATTCACAACGCTATATCCATTGTCCATGCGTTTTGTATGTTTCGTATGCTGTAGTCCTTACACTCGTATTTCCAATATGCCCGGTCCCTATGCCCGCATGTTCACATACCCGAATAATACGTTCCTATGCCCGATCTAATATATGTCCTTATATTTGCAAGTTTGAGCCCATTTGAGACTTTGTCCATAATCCTCCTTTGCTTCTATGCCTCATTGCCCCTATGACCCATAAAGTCCCTAAAGTCTCTAAAAAGCCTTGAACTTGAAGTATACTTAAAGATTAGTTTCTGGGTTCCTGGATCTTAGATTTATGTTTTTCTAAATCTGAAATATCTAAGTATAGTATCATGATTTCATGAGGAAGGTATTAAATAATTTAACCAGGATTATTACATCACACTAAATTCCAGAAAAGTAAACTATGATCTAACTGCAGGACTACCAGCACGAGTTTGTGACTTTATTACGCATTCAATTTTGTCACAAATTTTTATCCGTGCACAATCAGTACACATAACACCAGATATAAGTTTAAAACAATATAAATGAAATTTTTTTGTAAAAACTATTTTTTTTTACTAATTTGCCTTGCGATTTTTGGTTATAACTTTAAAACAAAATTTGATCTAAAAGCTTTGAATTTTCTGCATTTTGTATGTATTTAGTTTAACACCCCTGTATATATTCGTTATATAAGTTAGCGCCTCTACTAAACTGTAAAAATCAGTGTTCTCGTATTGACACTAATTCCAGATCTGCAAAGAAATTATGAATCGTAAAATTAAATGTTTTCTGTATCGTGTTCAGCGGCAGTATTAGAACTGTTTACAACCTTGTAATATTTTTATAGTTCCACAGTCTCAACTATGCCTACCTTAAAGGGACTGTTACAAAGACTCAACTATGCCTACCTTAAAGGGACTGTTACAAACTCTCAACTATGTCTACCTTAAAGGGACTGTAACAAAGTCTCACCTATGCCTACCTTAAAGGGACTGTTACAAAGACTCAACTATGCCTACCTTAAAGGGACTGTTACAAAGACTCAACTATGCCTACCTTGAAGGGACTGTTACAAAGACTCAACTATGCTTACCTTAAAGGGACTGTTACAAAGACTCAACTATGTCTACCTTAAAGGGACCGTTAGCGTAATTTTAAGTGTCCCTCTATTCAAATAGTCAAAACAAGACCTTTTAGACTTTTTTTGAATACCAATGTGTCGTCCTGTTAGTATCTTGAAAAGAAATAAATTCTGGCGATTTCCTCTTTGACAATTTTACTCAGACTAAGGTTCAAGAATACCGCTGGTAAATTAAAGCGTTGTCTACAGCTAGTCCCTTTAACCATAATCTACAGGGTGTCCCACGAAACAGGACAGTAGCAAGACGATTTGAAAATCGTTTTTTATCTTGGAATTTATTTGTGAGATTCAGTCGTCAACCTACTTTAACATGAATGATTCTTAAAGCAATAACCATAGTAATAGTTCTGGCATTTCTAAAATGTTGTCTGCCTTTTTTGTGCTCAATATTACCGGAGATATTAAGAATTCTGTTCATATTTCAATTTTATTAAATAAAACCAAAATTTTTAAATACGCGTGCTGTTGAATTCTTTTTCTCTATATGTATATCTATCTATATATTACCAAATTTACTTATTTATATATATCTATATATTTAACTATATATCTATTTATCTATCTATATCTAAATATATCAAGATCATTGAGAATAGTTGGATAAAATTAGGAATTTGTATTGAAAATCAAAGAGAAATAGTTGAATACAACAGATAATACCTTGGGAAGTAAATAGTTACAAACACCTACATAGATAAGTATGTATGTAAATAAAGCTAGGTATAAAGTTACATATATATAAATATTTTATAATATATTTAAATTGCTGATAGATTACGATTAATTATAAGATGATGTTAACTATAAATCCAGATTGNTCTCTCCTTGCACCTTTTCTCAGAGGTTCAAAAATTAGTTGTCTGCTACAAGCAATTTAGGAAGGAGGTTTCTACCTGCCTGCATATCTATATATATAATATCTTTGATTAACGCCTGATCCAATCAGGGTTCAGTCATGTGTTTGTTGTCTATTCTGAACCAATAGAAATAGTACGGCGGTAACATCTATCTTTCTATCTCATTATCCAATCCGAGTTATGAATCCTATGAAGCTATCAGTAATCATGGAAATTTGTACACTTCTACTAAAACTATGTTGATGTTTAAGCATTTGCTTTTAAGAAGTATTTGGCATAATTTCCTTATTTTTTCCCGTAAGAAAGGTATTAAATACAATACTTAAGGGAAGTTTAAAATGCACCCCGCGACGGCAGGTTTCCCGACGATCTTGCACCCTCGTATGTAAATTCTGGATACACATTCGGTTGACAATCTATTTATCTGGTGTACGCTATTCAAATTCACATATGATACAGGAGATATATGCAGACCACGCAGAATCCAGAATTATTAATCAATATATTTATATATATTTATATTGATAGTTAAACCCCTCCTTCTATTCCTATATTTCTGAGTGTCGGATGAAGGAATGTTGAAAAGCTGTAAATTCCTGTGAATAATACTGTTCTAGCTCTAGGCCTTCAAGCCCTTCAAGCCAACCTTATATATTACGTGTTCTATTTTAGTGCCTTGCCCCTCTAACAAGCAGTTCAAGCCGTAGACCGGCCTGCCTTCAAGGGACTGTTCTCGTCTATTCTCGTTGCATGATGTAACTGTTACACAGATTACTTGTTTTTAGTTACAAACCATCATAACAGAAAAAAAATATTCGCCTTAAAATTCTAATTTTTTATTCCTCATATCTTTGCTACCTTATTTCGTAGACCTTAAAATATTATAAAGCAAAAAAATATACTTGTTCATTGAAAATCAACTTGTTATGTAATATTGGTCTGTGTACACTGCACAATTTGTTTTAGGTTCATGGGATTTAAAGTCGTCTTTCTTTTCCCCCGTGTAATGAATCTCACTGTACTTTGTCTGGTGGCCTATGGAGTTCAAACTCTCAGGTTTTCTAAACTAAATACGTCCAAATTCGTTATACTGACACCAGGGCTTCTTAAACTAATTCATGTAATTGTTTTCAGCGCCTGGCAGCGATCATTATTTATGGATTTAAAGTTTTTTGGTAAAAAAACCTCGGTCCGGATCCCGGAGCAACCATTTTGAATTTTTGTAACTTGGTTCATTCAGTTTTGTAAATTATTCTTCCAAAAGAAGGAAAATATGTCGATTAGTTGATCATTATGGGTTGGATATATAGAGCCGTCAATTTGTCTTGTTTCCTCTTTTTGTCGAGGAATCGTTTAACGCCTTTTTCTCCTGGTTAACCCTGACATCTAGCGGTAGAAAAAGTGATCGATTACCCACTCAAGAGTGAAGTAATTAGATTAGAGTTGAATACACTCAACCTTTTTATTCACCTTCAAATATTGTCTAATTGTATTCTACTAAATGGGACGTTTGCCGGATCCATATACATTAAGTGTTGTTAATCGCGTTAGATCGTTTTCTGAAAAAACAAAACAAAAAACTTCCTACTCCTACTCCTACTCCTACTCCTCTCTATACGTATAATGAATAAGATATAGATAGACCGACCTTTATCTATAATAGAGACGTTATGGTATTCAAGGAGCCGAACAAAAATATTAATAACTTCAAATATATTTCATCTTTTTCAATAAATTTTCTTCATTTATTTAGTACCATCTTCATACATTTTTAATTTTACTTTTCTTAAATTTTTTTAAAATGATCTTTCATATGATCTGATACATTCCTTGGTTGGTTTTTATATGAGCACTGCTGCCTGTTTTTGCTGCTGAAATGAGATAATGATACTGAAAATGATTCAGAGAACTACTCTGTGTAAAAAATCCAACCTCCCCTCTATCTATGGGGGCCTCACCCCCCCCCCTCCCACTCCAGGGGGCCGTACATTCATTCTTAATTTGGAATTTTAATCATGACAGCAGGAACAAACTAGAGGCCATTGTGGGATAATTTTAATTAAGGTTTGATTTTTTACTATTTCGATCATAAAAAGACAAATGGTTTAGCTAATCAATTTCTTAACAATGCTCGTTTTAAAGGCAAAAAGTATATACATTTCAACTATAATTAAATGCTTTTTTTTTAAGAAATATAAAAGTGTATTTTTCTTTAAAATGTGATTAAGAAAAATAGTTTCATGTGATTTTGAGAAAGAAAAAATAAGATGTTTTTAATTTGTTGAGAATTTATAAATTATTTTCCATTGATGAATTTTACTCAAAGAAGGGAAGGGCACAGGTTATATGGGGGGGGGGGTGTCCAGCTTGGAAGCAGGCACTTTGAAATATGTAAAAATTTTAAATCATCCTTGCAGTACTTCACACAAACTTCAAGAAGATAAAAACAGTAAATCTACTAAATTACTCTTTGTAGCATTTATCTTTTTCCAGCTTGGTAGCTTGTAAAATTTGCTTCTTTTACTTACTCTTAAACTGATCGGAGTTATTATTTTTTTCTTACTGAAACTGTATGCATAAGATGCAGAATCACTTTAAACTGTATAGACAATCCCATGGATTTAATAAATAAAACTCATTGATGGTGTATTTTTCAAACTCCATTTTGCGGATTTTCAAAATATTCCAGATAAAGAGTTTGGACCGAGCATGGTTTACTAATTGCATCTTTGTACAATGTAGATCTGATATTGTATCTTTATACAACTAGAATTTTCCTCCTAACTACCTACTACGAATTGCATCTTTGTACAATGTAGATCTGATATTGTATCTTTATACAACTAGAATTTTCCTCCTAACTACCTAATTACAAAACCTAGAACTCGTTCTTAAAATGTCTATTTTATTTTTAGAGCATTCTTTAAGTATTCGGCCCACCCTGAAGGACCCAAAAAAGCGACATTCTCGGTCTATGTCAAGAGTTTTTATAGACAAAAACTTTATTAGTTCATATTGATTCAGAACCAGCCAATTCTTGATGAGACGTCTAAATTCAGGGATAAAATTAATGTTAAATGACAAACTAAACTGGGTCTGCTGATATCTTCGGAAGCATTCATGCAAAGACGACTGTTTTGTTAAAAAGGATGGCTTATATTCCTATCTTATATTTCTTAACTTTAATAAACACCCCTGAATGTTTGAAAGAGCAAAAAATGGAGATATTATTATCTAATTTTAACATATCATAGATTGTGTATCAAACAACTAAATAAAAAGTTTTATTCAGATTTGTTAAGAGATACCACAGTCTGAGAACAGATGAGATTCTACCATATTTTTGACGGTTAATATCTAGATTTATTGGTTTTATCAGAAAGAAAGAGATAACATGTCCATTGTTCATTCATGATCGTTTAAACCCTTCCTTATTCTCTTATATTGTTTACTGGTGAGCCCTGTACATCACCCTTCATCCTCATTCCACTATAAGCCCCTTTTAACAGTCTTATGTTTACTGGTGAGCCCTGTGTATCACCCTGCCTCCTCATTCCACTAAGTTCCTTTTAACAGTCTTATGTTTACTGGTGAGCCCTGTACATCACCCTTTATCCTCATTCCACTAAGTCCCTTTTAACAGTCTTATGTTTACTGGTGAGCCCTGTGTATCACCCTGCCTCCTCATTCCACTAAGTTCCTTTTAACAGGCTTATGTTTACTAGTGAGCCCTGTACATCACCCTTCTTCCTCATTCCACTAAGCCCCTTTTAACAGTCTTATGTTTACTGGTGAGCCCTGTGCATCACCCTTCCTCCTCATTCCACTATAAGCCCCTTTTAACAGTCTTATGTTTACTGGTGAGCCCTGTGTATCAGTTAGAACTGAAATTGAACAGCATTGGATCAATGTAGACTGTAGTCCTTGGGTATATGAGCTCGTAAGGGCACTCACATGTTGTTAAATCGTAAAGATATAAATAAAAGATAGATATCAGAGATTCAGTGAGTCCCAATAACAAATTCTAAATGGAACCCAGATAAACCAATATTAACTTTATGCATCATGTAATTTTGATCTTTAAATTGTAAAATTTTGTTTACAATTTTCTTTATATTTAAATCAATAAATAGTATACATGGGTATATAAAATGTGTTGGTATGACTATCTATGCAGTATCCATCTATATTAACCTAAACTGATTTAGAATTGGTATAATCACGCTGGGTTGCCAAAAAATATGAGGAAGGAGGTCCATCAGTCATATATTACTGAATCCATACTTTAATTCAAAGTTTAAAAAAAAGATGTTTTTAAGCAATTCATTTCTTTCCCAGAGCATTCCTAAACTTTACTAGAGACACCTATACCATTTTCTTTATAACAGATAAAACCATATATCTTGATCATTAAACTTTGTGTCCCGATTTAAAAGGAGGTATTTAACGAAAAGTGATCTCCACCGTACATTAGATATTTTGTGTGCGAGAGGGGGGGATAATATGGGGGGGATGTAAGGTGTTGGTAAGGGGGGGGGATGTAGACTGGAAAGATGTAATTTGATTTGTTTAGATAAGAATGACATCTGGAATGCCTTTTGTTTCTAGGCCTAGCTTTGATATAGGCCTACCAACCCCGGGGTGTTCGAAAAAAAGACAAATATATATATATATATATATATAGATAGATAGATAGATAGATAGATAGATAGATATGTATGTATATGTTCTTAATATTTAGGGGAAAAAATTGAATTTGAAAACAGGGATGAATAAATTGTTATTTTCTAAACATCCCTATTTAATGATGCATGAATTAAAGCATTCCACCTTGAACTAGGCCTTTTAAGCTACTATTTCACTACTGCCTATTTATTTTGACATTTCAAAAAGTACATAAAAGAAATGAACATTTGCCCCAAACTCTATTTTTAAAATATGTATATCTTTGCAACCTGATTATGTGAATATTTCAAACTGTGCCAAATAGATCCAGTAAAATTCATTTTAAAATAATTGAATGTGTTAAAAATAAGAATTTGAGTGTTTAGTTCCTTCCATTTAAGAATGGCAAATTATTTTAATGATCTCTTTAGACGTTGTACTTTTCATAATTCACTCATTAAGATATATTAGTGTACATACCCTTTTTTATTTGCAGGATCCTTTTATAAAAGCGAGAAACTCACATGCTTATATATCTAAGTATACAGAATAATTCTCTTTATTCTTTATTCCAGAAAATCTTTTTAATCTTTCTCTAAGAAAAAATAAACATGGATAAGGAAAAAGTTTATTCGAAAAAGAGATAGAGATTTATTAAAAATGGCAGTTTTAAGAACATTTATTTTAGTGCGGATAGATTTTAAAAGGGATTTTAAAAAATGTATTGCGTTTGCATACTCAATACTTAAATTCACTTTTGTTTAAACAAAATACCTCAAAGCCTCAGTTTTTGACTAATGTCTGATTTGTTTTAGCTCGAACTCAACATTTCGGAAGTACTTTGAGATCATTTAATTTTATTGTTAAAATTTACTTAAAGTTATCAATTGTAAGAATGTTTAGCAACGAAATGTAGAATTTGCTTTACAGAAGATACAAGAAACGTAGAATGGAAAAATAATTTTTCTAGAAGAATAATTAATTGTAATTTCTCTGTTTTGGTTTTGACAACATTCTTATTCGCATCAGAATATTTCCAATTGATATAATTTACTCCGAACTGTCTGTGACTAGGGCTGGGCACGTTCCGACTTTTTTGAAATCGTTCCGTTCCGTTCTAGAACGAGGGCCTTCAGCTAAATCGTTCCGTTCTCGTTCCTCTTTTTTATCGTTCCGTTCTCGTTCCGTTCCGTCCCGTTCCGTCCCGTTCCGTCCCGTTCCGTCCCGTTCCGTCCCGTTCCGTCCCGTTCCGTTCCGTTCTGAGTAGAAGAACGGTCTTCCCGTTCCGTTCCGTTCTTGGCATAATGCGTTCCCAACTTAGAACAAGTTCTTGATAATAAGAACGCGTTAACGATTTTAACCGTTCTTTTCAAGCAATTCCCGTTCCGTTCCGTTCCGTTCTTTTACTAATCGTTCCAATATTTTTAAGAACGCGTTCTAAGCGTTCGTTTTTTTTCGGAACGATGGGATCGTTCTTGATCGTTCCGTTCGCGCCCAGCCCTATCTGTGACCAATAGCTGGATTACGTTTAACTATATTGGACATTTTAAGTAAACATACAAAATGTCCAAAAAAAAGTACATCGGAAAAAAAGCGACTTTAACTTTGATTGAAACGTGAAAATGTATAATTTTTGCATTGCTACACGGGCAGCCGTAGTGCATTTGAATTTCAAGCCGGGTTAACCTTTCCGGTCCCAGTTTGTATTGTATCGCCTGGACATTGGGTAAATAAATCAGACACTCAATAGGACTAGCCGGTGCAACTGGTGCAACAAGGTTGACGAGGTCAGACTTAAGGATTTACTTTTACTGAGGGGTCAGAGGTGCGTGGCTATGAAAATACGTGCTGGCTTTAAAAAAAAATATTGTTTTTGCATATTTTACAATAAAAGATATAAAAAATTTTAATAACATGAAGAGTTGAAGGTTTAAAATGTACGTTTTAAAAAAGATTATAAGATACGTTTTTAGCATAGAAAAATGCAATTGCTTTTTATTTGAGGTAAATATCTTAAACATTAAAAATACCAGAAAGAAAAAAGACTACCATGTAAAAATTAAATTTTTGCACTGTACTTTAATAAAAAAAAACAATCCCACCATACCTCTAATAAAGAGCACCACGAAAGAACAAACTTATAATAAATACTAAAAACCCACATCACTAGCTATTGTATAATACTAATAAAGACCTCAAAGAAAGCACCACATACCCATACTTTAATTCTAGTATTCAGAATGTGAAACCACATAATAATCTTTCTAAACCACATAAATTGATAAAAATTAAACAATACACTTATGGCATATTACAAATAAAGACTATACAATAGTATACTTCTAATGAAGACCACACAAATAAAGACTATACTATAGTATACTTCTAATGAAGACCACACAAATAAAGACTATACTATAGTATACTTCTAATGAAGACCACACTAATAAAGACTATACTATAGTATACTTCTAATGAAGAACACACAAATAAAGACTATACTATAGTATACTTCTAATGAAGACCACACAAATAAAGACTATACTATAGTATACTTCTAATGAAGACCACACTTATTATTTTTATTATCAATATTATTATTTTTTCTTATAACAATCCTTCTAAACAAAATTTAAAAGTCTAAAAAAAACCTTTTGGTTCTCCTCTACCGGAACCCAGATTGTTCTTCTAACACGTAATGTAAACCAGGGGAAAATTAAATTTTCTTCATATGTGAAGCGAAATATTTTATTTCATTATTTTTTCATATTTTTTTGGTTTAATTTCCTAAGAGTGTGCAGACCGTCTCTGGGAACTGTGCTTGGGTCTCCTAACTAAAATTTTTTGAAAAATAACAACTACGATAGAAAAATAAAAAATTGTATATTTTTGGTTTTTGGTGGAGAAATAAACTCCTTGATAGAGTACAAATTATCACATTTTCGAAAATTATTATTATAACTTTAGGATATAACTTTAGGATTGAAAAGAGTACATCATTTGTGAAATGTATGTACATTTATTTTTTGATTCCTTTATTAAGAAGAGTCTATATATAATTTAATAGTAAAAATATGTTTAAAACACGTTTCCATTCTCAATCAATAGTAAAAATCAAAATTATGTTGAAACTGTAAAAACGTCAAGATAAAGTTATCATTTTGAGTTTACTACTTTTATATATTTTTGATGTATTAAATATCTTTCAGTTCATTTTGGAACTTTTATAATTGTTTACAATGCTTACATGAAAAGGTTTAGATTTTACGCTGAGAACTCCATATAAATCCCTGTACTCCTAAACAAATTAAATTCAACCTACATCTAATGATCTGTAAGCGTAATTCTAAGTCAACTTTTATTTATGAATTGATATTTCAGATTCACAACAGTACCCTTAACATATCTGTAGGATCGAATAGGAATCAGATCTATTTTCATCAATCTCTTGAATTAATTTTAGAGAGTTGATAATATGTACTTTATCTCTGAGATATTTGAATTTGGCGCCTTGCAAATTTAACCAACCGCTAGGGGAACAGAAGGCGCTAGTATCGGCTCTGGCAGCCATTTCAATAGCTAGTTGCCGGCAAAAAGAGCACAAATTTACTCAGGAAAAATTTTCGAAATGTGAACAGAGACCTGACAGAATGACTCAGAGATAAGGTAAGATAGTATCATCATTTTAAAATCGAACATGTTCAGTTTTTGGTTTCTCTACAAAAGTGACTATCACGGAAGAAAACATTGTAGGAATTATCAGAATTAAACACTTTTCACGCTAGGAAAAGAACGATATATTCTACATTAACAATCGGAAAAAGGTTCAAGGGTACCGTTATGAATCGGGCCAAGACCCTTTTGAATTTGAGGGTCAATGGCAATTACAATGACAGATTAATCAATTAATCAATTAATCTAACAATGAATTAATCCATTCAACAGTTAATGTAACAATTTATTTCTTAATAAAAAAATAGTAAATCAATTGATTTTTACATTAATTAATCATTAATTTTTAATTTCCATTGATCAATAACTCCCAAAAGATACCTGATATATATTTTCCATGGCATCTGAAGAGTATCTACCTTGAGCTAGTTCAAGGGTTGCTTCATTAACATTATGATCAATACTTAGAACCTAGGAAATATATTTATATTGACCAACAGCTGAGCTAGTTCAAGAGTTGCTTCATTACCATTTTGATCAATACTTAAAACCTAGAAAATATATTTAGATTGACTAACAGCGTGTATTCTAAACTCAAGCTCATTAGAAATTTCATATTATACAGTTTTGAATTTCATTCTTCTCTTGCTTAAAATTAATATTCGGATTATGATTATGATTAAAGATGAAAGAAAGAATGATGTGTCAACTAAAATCGAAGGACTCGATTAAAATTTAAAATTTAATATTTGTAATGTAATATTTAAGAAGTGGGTTCAGTATAATCTGAGTTTAGAGTGTTTTCTCTCTGATTATGTTAATGTAATAATGTAATAATAAAGCAATACAATTAGATTAATATAGTTGTATAATTGCGGAGGATTTATTTACTAACACGCAATTGGTTAATTAGTATTGAACAGGAGAGGTATATAATATATATAGAGCCTTGTTTTAGATGAAAAACTTTTGTAATTTTAACTTTTAGTTGAAATCACAAAATCGTAACAGAAATATCGCATAAACTTAACGTTCTCCTTGTGTCTAGTGAGTGTCTTTCCAGGTATGATTAAACTGGTAAACCTGTCCTGCTGTTCGATATCATTATGCACAAAAGCTAGCGGGAAAAAATAAAGACCCTCCCTTGTCTATTAAAATGCACACATAGGTGCCTTAAGATTTCATTTTTACGTATGAACACAATTTTTTTGTTAAAACTGAAAAGTACACTGATAAAACATGCTCATCAAGAAAATATTGAACCTGAGTGAAATATTTAGAGTTTAGAATATTCCAATCAGAGAAGTTGGAGAGATTTATCTCAGGCCGAAACCTAGAATTATTATTATACTTTTCATTATTATTGTTATTTTAATGATTATACTTTTCTTTCCGTTCGACCGAAAATCTAAATATAAAAATTAACAGATAGACAAACAGATTTTTTTTTGAAACTTTCATGTTACACATCATCTTGGACATTTATGCTGAATTTAGATTCGGAACACATACATCAAAATATTAAAAATTGAAAAAATGAATCCAAAAAACTGATTTTTAATCTTTTTGATAGGTTTTTGTTTTCAAGTTAAAATTCAGCGAGCAGTGTACTTGACATTATTAAACATATTCATTGAAATATATTAAAAATTATATTTCCATTTAAAAAGTCTAGCATTGTTAAATCAGAAAAAGACAAAGCAAAAAAGGTTTAGCCGAGTTTAATAAACAATATTATATTTTAAGCTGTACACTGAGACTCTATACTTTATGAAAAATCTAGCCCGATGTTTACGAATTTAGAAGAAAGTTACGAAACAATGTTTCATAAACTATATTACTTTCATTTGTTGATTCGTATAAAGTCCTGGTTCAAACTCCAGATGAGCAATGAGTTGCTGGTCCTAAAAAATAATAACATTATAAAAAATACAATAATTTTTCATAATCAAAAATAATGTGAAAGGTTTTTTAGAAAGGAAAACTTTACCCCGTAGTATAATGTATTTACAACACCGTACATGTAGTTTACCTCGTGGTATGATGTATTTGCAACACCGTACATGTAGTTTACCCCGTAGTATGATATATTTACAACACCGTACATGTAGTTTACCTCGTGGTATGATGTATTTACAACACCGTACATGTAGTTTACCTCGTGATATGATGTATTTACAACACCGTGTATATAGTTTACCTCGAGTTATGATGTATTTACAACACCGTTCATGTATTTCACCTCGTGATATGATGTATTTACAACACCTTACATGTAGTTTAACTCGTGGTATGATGTATTTACAACATCGTACATGTATTTCACCTCGTAGTATGATGTATTTACAACACCGTACATGTATTTCACCTCGTGGTATGATGTATTTACAACACCGTACATGTATTTAACTCGTGGTATGATGTATTTACAACATCGTACATGTATTTCACCTCGTAACACCGTACATGTATTTCACCTCGTGGTATGATGTATTTACAACACCGTACATGTATTTCACCTCGTGGTATGATGTATTTACAACACCGTACATATGGTTCACCTTGTGGTATGATGTATTTACAACACCGTACATGTATTTCACCTCGTGGTATGATGTATTTACAACACCGTACATGTAGTTTAGCGAACTCCAATCATTGTAGAAATGAATACCGGCAGGGGTCATGGACCGACGATCAAACTTCACCAGGAGACGGAAAGTCATTCGACAATTCTGGAGAAAAATTATTTTTATTAAAATTTATTCTTATTAATTTTAATTTTTTTAGATTGTATTATCATCAATCCATTTTCTTTCTGTACTGATGATTTGAATAATGGTTTTAGAGATTTTCCAAATTACTGGAAGTGTTTGATTTATTTAAGGATCATGAGCTGCAACACAAAAAAAAAACACCCAATTGATACAAAACTGAGGCATAATTGTGAGAACCTCATTTTGTTGTAATTTACAGAAAAAAAAATATCAGGTAAAATGGCGGTTAATAAAAAAGTAGAATGGTCTGTAAAAAAAGAAGAAAAAATGGCGGTCAAAAATTGCTTGGTCGGGATGAAGGGATAGTATGTAGCGAAGACAAGTCTAATTCCACCCTTCCCTTTAATTATATAATTAACTTAGCAATGAATATTAAAACATTAATTTTGTCAAGGTCTTACTTAAGGGGGGGGGGGTTTAAAATAGAAAGAGGAGGGATAAAAGGATGGGGAAGGGGTAGGAAAGGGAGGGGGGAGGAACTATAAATTTAGAAGGGAGCAGCTTCTAATTATTGGGTTGTCACATGGAGCCAAGGTGTTTAGTTTGAGAGAATGAGAGAGAGAGAGAGTAATTTTTTCATTTATATTATCTAATATGAAATTGAAATAAGAAAAACACCAAAATGGACAATTCAATTTGAATCAACTAAAAAGATTCAATTCCTTTGGAAGACACTTAGGATTCAAGAGAAAGAGGAGGAAATACAATACAAACCAAAGGAATGAAGAGGAAATACGATACAAACCAAAGGAATGAAGAGGAAATACGATGCAAACCAAAGGAATGAAGAGCAAATACGATACAAACCAAAGGAATGAAGAGGAAATACGATACATACCAAAGGAATGAAGAGGAAATACGATGCAAACCAAAGGAATGAAGAGGAAATATGATACAAACCAAAGGAATGAGGAGGAAATACGATTTAAACCAAAGGAATGAAGAGGAAATACGATACAAAACAAAAGAATAAAGAGGAAATACGATACAAACCAAAGGAATAAAGAGGAAATACGATACAAACCAAAGGAATGAAGAGGAAATACGATACAAACCTAAGGAATGAAGAGTAAATACGATACAAACCAAAGGAATGAAGAGGAAATACGATACAAACCAAAGGAATGAAGAGGAAATACGATACAAACCAAAGGAATGAAGAGGAAAATGATTAAAAACATTGGAATGAGGGGAAATATGATTAAAAACAAGGGAATGAGTGGGAATTATGATTAAAAAGGGAATAAGGGGGGAAACATGATTAAAAAATAAGGAAATAAGGGGGAAATATGACTAAAAAACAAGGTAATGATTGGAGAAATATGATAAAAAGAAAAAGAATAAGTTTGGAAATATGATAAAAACGTAATGGATCTGTGTAAAAAAAAACAATGAAATAAGGAGGAAATATGAGTAAAAAACAAGGTAATAAGGAGGAAATATGAGTAAAACAAGGGAATAAGGAGGAAATATGAGTAAAAATAAGGGAATGCTTGAAAAATATGATTAAAAGACCAAGGTATGAAGAAAGAAAATACGATAAAAACAGGGGAACTGTGTATGGGAAGAGTAAATGAAATTTTATAATAAAAACTAATGAAATGAGGAGTGTAATATGATTGCTTATCTCTCATTAATGCCTCTAATTAAAACTCTTATTTCCTAAAACGCATCCCTCTGCCCCCCTTTTCCCTCTTTACCTCACCACTTGGTCAAATAAAAAGAAAAAAAAACTTACTATAGCAGGACCGTTTGTTTGAAAGAAATGCTAAACATCTTAAAAAACCCTTAGATAAAGGGGTAGTTTGCGATTTTTTCTAATTTAAGAAATTTAAAATAAAAAAATATGCCAAAAAAAACTAAATAAATAAATTTGACGAAAAAAGAAACAGAATCGGTTGTAGGTAAACACTAGAAAAAGGTCGGAAAATTAGTTTCATGCAAATTAAAAAAATTAAGTTACCTTATACTCATCCCGATATACGGCAGATATACCAGTTATCTTTTTATACTTTAATCCAACATCATGCATAGAACTCTAAATATAGGATAATAAGATAGATATACAGCAGATATACCAGTTATCTTTTTATACTTCAATCCAAC
>NW_019396574.1:106863-119774 GCF_000591075.1 Eurytemora carolleeae | reverse complement strand
TGTGGCGGAAGACGATCTGAGGAGAGAAGCCGGATACTCAGACGCGGCAAGAGGAACTAGATAATTCTGCCACGTCACCTTGATATATTTTGATCTCTTAAATTTAGTTTTTAAATTTAGTTGGTTAATAAAGTAAATTATTTATCTTCGGTTGTATAAAATTGAGCGTAGCCAAAATAAAATGTTGCAGCTTGCAGTTATTGATTTTTTGTATGATTTTTTATATTTTTTGTGTATCCTATCTCTTAACTGGGGTGTTTTAAGCCCCAAAGTTAAGGGAAGGGTCAAATTGTCCCCACCCTCTGTACCCTGTATCTATCTAATGTTTATGAGATGAGATACAAGTTTGGAATATTCTTGTTAAACATTTTAAGTTTTGAAATATATACATGATGTTTCCAAAAAAAGAACAAGGAAACAGGGTAAAAATGGGTTCTCCATTTCTTTTCAATATTAATAAAGATTTTTTTTAAAACTTTATATTACAAATGAAGTTCAATAATTATTTTACCTTACAATGAAGCCCATCAGCTAACTCTACAACAGCTCTTCTCCAACCGTTTAGGTAAGCGATATTTCGGACTAAAAAAAAATCTTTTTTTTTTCAAAAATCCCGAAGTTTTTGAACTTTTTTTTTCAACAAATTATCTTTTTTTTATATTTATATCTTTGCAATCTAAAATCGGTGATCTTTGATTAAACTATAATTTTTGTTAGATCAGATTAGTTAATGTCAGGGTTCAAAGATATGGAAATTAGAAAATACAATTTGTTTTACTTTCTTTGTTCTGCCTATTTTTTTATTTTAAACATTTAGGTTTAGAAAAAAAGACAATTTGATCCTGGAAAATGATGTAGAAATAAGATTAAACTTTCTAACCACAGTAAGAACCGGAAAACTCTGAAATTGGAAGACGACTTCTAGGCTCAAATTTTGACTTTTAATAGTCCAATAAACATGAGAAACAAAATGTTTGCAGTTTTAACAGATTTATTTCCCTTAAATAGTGATTTAATAAAATATTAGTAAAGCCTTTTGCGTTAAAACACAATCAAATTTGCTTAAGCACATTGCTTCGATGTCGTCTTCCTATTCCACAGTTTTCAGATTATCACTGTATTTTCCACGTTCTTTATTTACCTTGATATTCGTCATTCAGATCGTCCCAGTTGTGAAAACCTTCAGGGCTGAAAAATCTAAAGAAACAATATCTAAATAATTAGGAAACACACAGATAATGCTCTAATCCCTATATCTTTGCAAACTTTTTATATTTCGAACTTTGATTATTAGATCTGGTATAATTCATATTTCCTTTACCTTTTCCCTCGTATAGTGTTATCCCTGCTGAATTTTACTAGTAGAGAAACTCCTTCAGAAGCACTGTTAACTCAACATTATCTACTTTAGGGGGAAGGAAAGGAGAGGAGGAAAGGAAACTCCTGTAGAAGCACTGTTAGCTCAACATTATCTACTCTAGGGGGAAGGAAAGGAGAGGAGGAAAGGAAACTCCTTCAGAAGCACTGTTAACTCAACATTATTTACTACGGGAGAGGAAAGGAAACTCCTTCAGACGCACTGTTAACTCAACATTATTTACTCTTGGGGGAAGGATAGGGGGAAGAAAGAAGGAAAAGGATAAAGAAGAAAAGAGAAGATAGGAAAATTAGAATAAGGAAAAGAAGAAGCATAGGACAAATAAGACGAATATGGAAGAAGGTAGACAAGGAGAAGGGGGAGACAAATGAGGAGAGTGGGGAGAAGAAGGAGAATGATGAGAAGGAAAATAAGGAGGATGATGAGGGAAAAGAGAAGAATATGGGAAAAGGTAGAGAGGAGAAGGGAAGGATGAAAGTGGAGAAGGAGGAGAAGGAGAAGAAGGAGGAAAAGGAGGAGGAGAAAAAGAATAGGATGAGTAGGAGGAAAAAAGGGAGAAGGTGATTAAAGTGAAAAGGAGAAAAAAGGAATCTTTAAAAAGGATGAGATTGACTATAAAAACGAATGGTATCCGTAAGAATAAAAAGAGCTACATTTACAAAAAGACGGGGTAGATAATGACCTGGGATACAGCCAAGCACAGTTTACCCCAGCCTGCTGGGTTAAAAACTTCCCAAACTATAGTTTTATCAATTAATCAATCAATCGATCAATTAAATAAAGCAATACTTAATAATTTAATCAATTGCAGCTAAGTCTTGAAATTAATAATTAACTTTTTCGATAAATTAATCCTCAACTAATTAATTAACTATTAAATTATTTAATTGTTTTATAATGTCTTTTATTCAATTTTTTTCAATATAACTGACAAAGTTTATTTTTACTTTGAACTATTTTGATTAATTGATTTTTATATTCCTGTTTTAGTTCTCTAGTTCCGTAGTTCTCCAGTGGATTAAAGTTAAGTTTAGCCAACCACCGTAGATTGTACACATGCATTCTCAGAGTTCGTGTTACCCTGTACAGTGTACATAAACTTATATATTTATCCTTCCTGTACCTGTACCTGTACCTGTACCTTTACCTGTATATTCTTGAAACTCCATGGTTTTTAAGAAAACAAATTGGTTCAACCCAAAGATCAATTACACTTGTATTTCTAGACCTAAACAAATTAATTATTTTTTATCAATTTTTTTAATAAAACCATTTTCTTACCGTGTATAGTTGAATTTACTATTGTAATAATGTTTTCCTATCTCAATTTTGTTCACCCAAACCGTTCCTGGAATCCAAAATCTAAAAAATCGGTCCATTTAAAAAATTTCTTTTGCTTTCTTTTAATGTGATTCACTCATCATCTATTATTCGAACAAATACTATTATTTTTGGAAACATATTCAAGTCAGGAAGAGAAAATTTAAAATTAGATTTGTTTTGCGTTCTCCATGAGGCCTTTTAAGGAAAAAGAACAACATAAAAGTATTTAAAGCTTTTTTGATATTCCCATTCTTAAAATTTACCTATGGTATGTTTTTTCAAGCCGATTGCGCCTATAGGTCCACCGGTCGAATTCAATTCTAACTACCAAAATAAAGGTTTTAAAAATCAATAAGTTAAAAAAAACTTAATCTTTGACTTTTAAGTCGCTCTTTTTTTTGATCATTGATCCAGAAATGAAGTCATTGTAAAATTGACAATCTTTGACCGCGGCATTTCTAGAAAGTGGTTTATGAATTTCAACAGCACAGCTGAGAATTGAAATCACAAATTTGCCATATTTTTCAACTGAATGGTTTTTTAAGACAGATTTTATTTATTGATTTAAACGCTAAACAGGCGTTTAAATTCATAAAAAAGAGTGGTTTCTAAAACTTTCCTATATAAGTTATATTGGAGACCCCGTACTTTCTGGAAAAGCAATTTGGATAAAATCTTTTAATTCTTGGATATATTTTTTATATCCTGGGGGAATATATTCTTGATTGATATGCATTCTCAGAACCAATTTCATCAAAACAAAAATTCAAAATTCTTAAACATTTAAACTTACATTTTTCTCATAATTCTTAGATTTCTAACTTTATTAGATTGAAATTACATTCAAAGGATAAATTTTGACTAAGAAAATTGAACAGTTGACCTGGAATATCAATGATATTATTTCAATTCCAGCGTTAATGATCAAAAGTATATGATGGTTTTATTTCTAATTTTTGTTTGTTTGATATTACATGCATCATATTTTTTTTCATTAAAAAAAAAAATGTTCAAGCAAAATGGGCCTGTTTACACTGCACAATTGCTATGTCTCATGTTCATTAGACTCTTTCAAGACAAAACTTGAGTCTTAAAGCATACTTCCTATTCCATAGTCTTCTGGTTCTCACTGTTTATGTTATTTTAAATCCTATTAAATTGTTTTAATTTCCAATCTTTTTTCTTTGTTACCCACAATCATAAAGAATACGACTTTAGAGACGAAATCTATACTGTCTGTTTAGAGACGAAATCTATACTGTCTGTTTAGAGACGAAATCTATACTGTCTGTTTAGAGACGAAATCTATACTGTCTGTTTAGAGACGAAATCTATATTGTCTGTTTAGAGACGAAATCTATACTGTCTGTTTAGAGACGAAATCTATACTGTCTGTTTAGAGACGAAATCTATACTGTCTGTTTAGAGACGAAATCTATACTGTCTTTTTAAATACGAAATCTGTACTGTCTGTTTAGTGACGAAATCTGTACTGTCTGTTTAGTGACGAAATCTATACTGTCTGTTACCTCCTCTTCATCATTCACCGCAACTTTAAACAATGTAATGTAAAAATCTAATTTTGAATGAAATATATAAATTGCTGATCCTGTTTCCTATTCATTCTATCCCATCCATGGAATCCCAGAAAGAACTCTCCCGATACTATTCTCTAAAATTAAGATAAAATTAGAAAAACCTCGTCAATTTTATTCAATTTTAGGCTTGAAAAATAAATCAGATACGGCTTTAAGGATACCGTAATGAATCGGTCATCTTTGCATGAAGGTTAACTTGAAATTACGCTTACAGTCCATTTGAAATTGTGATTTTCTAAAAATAATTTTTAAAAATCCAATTTGCTAAAAACAATTTGTGACCTGAGTAAATGAAACCATAAGACCTGGTGATTCACTGAACTCTCTCATCGTCTGCATATGCTCCTTAAAACAGAATGAAGGAAAAAATAATTAAATTTATCATAAAAATGTAGAATAATAAGATTAATAGATAAAACTTGAATTGAAACTTTGAGTTTATCTAATACTCAAGCCCATAAACCTATCATGTCCATCAAACCAGTTAATCATGTCCATTAAACCAGTTGATTATGTCCATTTTGTCCAAACGACAAGTGAAATTTTTTTTTTTTCAATTTCAGAGATGCATTATTATGAGAAATATGCAAAACATTATAAAAGAAGTTAATTAAAAATGTATGAAACTTGATAAACATTCTTCCCCTCCCACTGAACCCACGCTTTTACCTGATCTGACTTATAAAGATGACCGGCCAAAAACTTGGTCTGAACCAGGAGCAAAAGGGTCAACTTGGAAACCAGTATATACACACACATTCTCCAGGGAGTACCAATAAACAAGATATATTTTATTTAATCGGAATTCAAACGCGAATCGAAGCAATAGTTGAGAAAATGTCTGTTATGTCAAAATAGAGAACAGTCGCAACACTTTTTTAACTTTAAGATATGAACAAATGTTTGTTTAAAGTTAAAAAATTTCATATTTCAAATATGTATTATCCTTTGGACTCCCTTCACCTTTTGCAATGTGAAGTTTCACAGTCCTGTTCTTGAGGTTAGATTGACCTTCTTTATATTGAAAGAGGTCAATTTTTATCAAATTTTGAATGTTCTAACAATATCATTATGGAATTCACGATGCTTGGTATTTCTCTTCTAGCATAATGGTCTTTACTGGTTTCTCATATAAACCTTTTCAAACTAAAACTTCACACTAGCTCTGAATCCTGTTTCATGAGCTATAAAGTTCCTGTATGCATGTGCCACCTCCTGTTTTACTTAATTAGTTCCTGATTCTTCTTTGTAGAGAACTCATCTTTCATCATTTAGAGCTTTTGTTTATTTGTCAAGAACTCCTGTTTACATTTCAAGGACTCCTGTTTTTATGTCATGACCTCCTTTTTCTACGTCAAGAACTCATGTTTCTGCGGAAAGAATTCCTTTTTATACTTGAATTACTCCTGTTTTATGTCCAAACCTCTTGTTTATTTGTTTATACCTCCTGTTTCTGTTATATCTAAATAAAAACTAACAAAATTGAACCAAGTTGAAACTCGGATAAAAGTTTAAATCTTACTGTTTTTCCAGATTCTTAATATTCTCTTCAGGGAACTTGTTCCTCCAGGGTTTTCTTTCTTAATCCCCTCGGAGTTGTTCCTCCAGGGTTTTCTTTCCTAATCTCCTCGGAGTTGTTCCTCCAGGGTTTTCTTTCTTAATCCCCTCGGAGAACTTCAACTTGGTTTAGACGATTAAGTATTCTCTGTATCCAGGAGCTTAGAACACAGAGAGATAATTATATAAAATCAAATTATTATTCGATCAAAAAAGAGATTTACATCATCGTGTTTCATGGAGTTGGTGCTCCAATCTTCGTCGAGGTTTCTTCTCTACTGCAGAATATTCCAGTAATATTTTATATATATAGATATATATATATAGATATATATATATCTATATATATATCTATATATATAGATATATATATATTGAGATATATGTTGAGTATCATGGGTATTTACAGGGACTGCTAATGAAATTTGAATGCCCTCAACTATTAAAGACTTCTTTAAACAATTCACCATATTACCCACTATGAGCTAAAATATTCCGATGTAAAAATCAATAAAAAATTTGCCGATACTGAACCTGAATAGTCTTAAGTTTAAAATATTCATGTCCAAGGCTACATAAAACCGTATGTCGGTTTGTAAGGTCAAACTGTTGACACATTAAAAACGACCAGGTTCCAATGGTTACAGCAAAACTTTAATTATATGTATCCTTGTCATTTATCTTCTTATAAACAAATTATGTTGAATCACTAATTAGGATGTTACATGAAAGTCCAATTAGAGTTTGAAATCATAGGGGATCAATTATTATTCTCTTAACAAGCTTTAAACTTAGCAAAATTAAATACTATAATTCAATACATACCCTCTATATATCTAACCCTAAATGTTGGTGAAGTTATTGAGAAGCATGAGAAAGTTTTGAAAGATATTTCATAAACTTGGAAACATCCGGACAGAGTTGCATTTTAATCGAACAACAAGATTGGCTTGTTCAAACTTCATTTCATTTCTGAAAACTTTAAATGCAAAATTATAGAATGCTTCAAATAACCAATTTCTCTCGATATGATTAGGAAAATGGAGAAAATGTGGAGAGTTACAGAACTTTGTATTAGATTAGAGTTTAAATAAGAATGATCTTTGATTGAGCAAAACAGAAATTGCAATTCCAGGGAAGGATAAAGAATGAATAAAGATGAAAAAAACAATGAATAAAGGATGAATAAAGAGGATGAATAGAAAATGAATAAAGATGAAAAAAGGATGAATACATGATAAATAAATGATAAATAAAGGATTAATGAAGGATGAATAAAGGATGAGTGGATGATGAATAGAAAATGAATAGAAGATGAAGAGAGGATGAATAAAGGATAAATATAGGATGAATAAAGAATGGATAGAGGATGAAAAGAGGTTGAATTGAGGATAAATAAATGATGAATAATGGATGAATAGAGGATGAATAGAAGTTGAATAGGGGATAAAAAGAGGATGAATAAAAGATGAAAAGAGGATGAATAGATGATGAATACTGGATGAAAAGAGGACGAAGAGGTGAATAAAGGATTTATGAAATATTAATAGGGGATGAAAAGTGGATGAATAGAGGACGAATAAAGGATGAATGAGAATGAATAAAGGATGAATAAAGGATAAACGAGGGATGAACAGAGGATGAATAGAGGACGAATAAAGGATGATTAGAGGATGGATAAAGAATGAATATAGAGGATGAATAAAGGATGAATAAAGGATGAATAGATGATGAATAAAGGATGAATAGAGGATGAATCGATGATGAATAGAGGATGAATAGAGGATTAATTAAGGATGAATAAAGGATGAACAGAGGATAAATAAAGGATGAATGGATGATGAATAGAGGATAAATAAAGGATGAATAGAGGATAAATAAAAGATGAAAAGAGGATAAATAGATGATGAAAAGTGGATGAATAGAGGACGAATAAAGGATGAATGAGAATGAATAAAGGATGAATAAAGGATAAACAAGGTATGAACAGAGGATGAATAGAGAACGAATAAAGGATGGATAAACAATGAATAGAGGATGAATAAAGGATGAATAAAGGATGAATAGATGATGAATAAAGGATGAATAGAGGATGAATCGATGATGAATAGAGGATGAATGGATGATGAATAGAGGATAAATAAAGGATGAATAGAGGATACATAAAGGATGAATAGAGGATGAATAGATGATGATTAGAGGATGAATAAAGGATGAATAGAAGATGAATCGAGGATGATAAGGGAATTAACAAAGGATGAATTGGTGATGAATAAAGGATGAGTAAAGGATGAATATAGGATTAATAAAGGTTGAATAAAGGATGAATAAGGAATGTTAGAGGATGAATTAAGGATGAAGGAAGAAGAACAACTGAGAAATATGTAGTGAAGGTTAGGAGGATGTTTACACAGACCAAGTTTTCCATTTCTCCACCTCCAGACCTCAATATCTATCTATCTATCTATCTATCTAAGAAATTATCTAAAAAGAAACAAGATGGAAAAGCTCAAAATGAACTAACAAAATCCTAAGAACCGAAATCTATAATACTGATTGATGGAAAAAATGATGACAACAACCTGGATCCACCTAGGAAAGACGATCAAGGCTTGTCTTCAAATAGTAATTCAGCCAGGGATGGATAAACTTTATAAAATGACTCTTTTCCAGTTGAAAACCCATAACAGAAACATTTTCTTAAGCTTTATTTCTCATAATTAATACAAAAAAATGATAATCGCGTGGAAAGTTTTTTGTTTACTTTTGACGACTTGAAGGGTTTCCCCCCCCCCCCCGGACCAATGATGTAGAATATAATATTGTCCCAGATACCACATTAAGGTAAAGTGTCTGAGTATTCTCAAGAGAAACCTTGAACAAGATGAATAATTTCTCAAGTACCTTTCCTAACATACTCACAATGTGTTTCTAAACACTAATCTTACACAATAACCAGTAGAGATGTGCCTTCAGCTAGTTCGATTTTGGTAAATTTTTGCCTTTATTTTTTTAATGTCAACATTTGTTTGGCTTTATGCTATGTGAAATTTTGACCCTGATGTGTGAAAAAAAATACCCAGAAGCTATACCAAAACAAACGTGTTGTAAGTTTTTTCATTTTTATTTTGAAAGATAATGCAAAGTTTAATTAAAGCAAACTTAAACATAATACAGTTTTGAAATTTACTATTTTTTTAACGATCCATACAGATTAACATTTCTAATGGATAAGTAGACAATCCCCCATTCTGCCCCCCTCACATGGAATATCTAAGGTTAAGCTTAATAATTTTATAAAACATAGATAGCACTGTTCTACTTTATCTAAAGGATAATTCTTATTCAATATTGATAATCATATTGGGTCTATACTTCTTTATGTAACCTTTAACACAGGAATACCCACAGATAATGAGTATTCAAAGATGACCCTTGCAGCTCTTGGAATACAAAAGAGGCTGGCGAAAGGCAGAATATTATTTTTAAGAATTTATAATAAACAAACAAAACAAGTATAATTTGCGTAATTCAGCTTGCATTATGATATATCTTTGAATAAATTTTGTAAACAATTAATAAGTAATTGCGCTCTTAATCTTAATGCATTTTACGTTAAAAATCTCTCATTTTTGGTTTTATTCAAATTTTAGATTTCTTGAATTTTTAACGTTCAATTATAAAATATAACGTTGTGTTAAATAAACTCGAATTCCAAAATACTAATTCATGATGTTATCAATTTAACTTTTATAACATTTTTATATATTGTTTAAAGTACTTCACATTCTTCTTTTTTTTCCTTTCAAGTATTTCTTCATGAAGAATGTGCAACTCATTGAAAGTAAGAATGAACTCTAAAATAAAGATTCGGTTAGGTTCTAAACATATCAATGTATGGTTATAACAAGTTTATTAACCCAGTGTACGCTAAGAGCCTATGTGGTTTTTTGCCCTATTTCCAATTATCGGTTCGGATTCAACTAATAAACGATATTACATACTTTACTAATCATCTACCGTAACCTTGATCTTATTTCTTATATCTTAAATAGAACTGTCTGTAGTAAATACCTTACTCCAATAAGCCCCACTGTACTACCTTGGTCTGTAATACAACTATGTATACAACTCTCTGTATTTTCTAGCCAACATCTATCTTTCAAGATATACTTTAGCTCACCGTCAACCGTCCATTGTCGTCCAATGTCGTCTATGGAAACATTTCTAAAAAAATATCTATATTTTCATAGGATTGATACATATTGTGTAATAAATTATGATATCATATGTATATTTACACTGAAGGCAGTATTGATTTAACCTTTTTTAATGAAACGTTTTTAGTTAAGGACACAAGTGAGATTTTTAAAGTATTTTTTCTATACGATGAAATTATACTTAAATGGAAAATGGAATGAAAAATCTGGGGTCTTTTATGTAAATCTTAGTCTACAATGAAAATCTGGGGGGTCTTTAACGAAAATCTTGGTGTCTCTAATGAAAATCGTGGGGTCTCTGACGAAAAGCTAGGGCGTCTCCAATGAAAATTTGGGGGTCTCCAATGAAAATCTTGGTGTCTCCCAAAATAGGGGTCTCCTATGATATTCTGGATGTCTGCAAAGAAAATCTGGGGTCTCCAATGAATTTCGTGGGGTGTCAAATTAAAATCTGGGGTCTTGATCTAAAGCTGGGGGTTTCCAATGATAATCTGGGGGGTCTCCAATAAAAATCTGGAAGTCTCCAACGAAAATCTGGTATCTCCAATTATAAGTTTGGGGTCTCCAACGAAAATATGGGGTCTCCAATGAAAAGATTGCGATCTCCAATAAAAATTCGGGGGTCTCCAAAGAAAATCTATTGGTCTCTAAGAAAATCTGTGGTCTTTAATGAATTGATTTTGGTCTCCAACAAAAGCTGGGGGTTTCAAATGATAATCTGGGGGTCTCCAATGAAAAGTTGGGGCTCTCCAACGAAATGGTCGAAATAGCCGACCATTACCCCTAATGCTCTATATGGCAGAAACAGAGCATTACCTCCTAATGTTCTGTTTAATAAGGCCGAGAAAGTGTTTCAGACCCCCAACTGTCTAATGATATAAAAAGTATCAAATTTTATCTTTTTCATTTTCTTTTTATGAATATTTTGAGAAAATGTAAACAATTGGAATAAAACAAAAACAGTTTTCTCGTGTACGTTTTAATATTTCTTTATTTGTCAAATTTGCTAGATCCAATTCAAAATTTATTTTTATGCTAATGTAAAATATATTAAAGGAGGGAAGTATATTTTACCCTGCCTATAAGCAGGAAGTTAAGTTTTAACATGTCATAAACAAAACCTTTTTCTTAGAACATTTGAGAAAATTTGAAATATGATCTAATAATTTCATTTTATACATACTTGCAGGAGATTTTTAAACTTTAATACTTTTGGAATTTTATGAAAAAAAACAATGGAAAACCTTTTTCTTCGAATATTTGTGAAATTTTAAATATGATTTAATAATTTCAGTTCTTTACATTTTACACATACATTAAACACAGGATATTTTTAAACTTTAATACTTTTTGAATAAGTAATTTTATCAAAAAAATAATGGTCTCGTTCTTTTGGAACAGTACACAAAGTATCTAGTTACAACATTTTACATTCTAGATATTGAGCGCTGCTCATTTTGAATGTATATTGTGTGTAGTTATATATAAAAGTAAATTTGGACTATATCGATTTTTTACACAATCGACACTAATCCAGTCAAAAAAGGGGCTTTTCAGTTCAATTTTTCTAGGGGAGCCGGGAGACTCAACTTGAATTTTCATAAATTGATTTCTAGAGATGACGAAAATTAAAAAAATTATTTTTTTTGTTATCCCTGGTACAACAATGTGTGCCCAAAGTCTGATGTATGAACAAAGTGATGTGTAAGGTGTGGGTTGGGAGGTTTGATGATGATGATGATATGTATATAGAGATATTGTATGTTTATGTATATATTTTTAGACTCCTGTCTGTATATAATACTGTATCTTTCCCAATACACCTTTCACTTTCATTTTTTATCTTTATGATTGATATAATGGATCAATCATACATCTTGGTATTTACTGATTCATTTATTTTACATTACACCAGATATATTAGTAAAATAAGAATTTTTTACTTTTTTTTAAGCACAAAAATGGGGGCCTGAAGTTTGACAAATTAAAATTGATAAATAATATCAATAATCTTAAGAAGCAAATACTGACAACGTAATTTCAATTAAGGCTACATTTATGAATTGGCATTTACGATTCACAACAGTACCTTTTAAACCTTTTTCAGAACAAAAATGAGGAAGATATCGTTGTTTTTATATCTGGTAAAGTGTTGAATTCTGACTATTTCCTTCTTTCTCTCCTACAGCATGTATGTATGTCTTCTTTAGAGAATCTGCAGTTGGAAATAATCAATTTCAAGATAGAAAAAGTAGTGGAAAATTGATCAGTTTGACTTAGAAATAGTTTAAATGGTACCGTTGTGAATCTAACTTGTCAATCTATAAATGGAGGGTTACTTTAAATTGCGTCTGTATCACGGGCAGCCGTAGTACATTTGAATTTCCGAGCCGAGTCAATCTTTCCGGTCCCAGTTTGTAGTGTACCTAGCTATATGGACAGGACTAGCCGGTGCAACAAGGTCGACGTGGTCGGACTTTATGCTTCATACAGGGTGAATTTACTTTTACTAAAGGGTCAGAGGTGCGTGGTATAATAGTGTTCCTTACAGTTGGTTGAAATAAATATATTTACATGCATTGTACTAATACATGAATATTCGATTCAATATATTAATATATAATAAATAATTATACAATGATATGTCAGATTTCCCAGAATTCGTTAAATGTTGTTAGGTTTAGGAATTTTGATGTTTAAATTACGTGTTTAGATAAACAAAAGGTGCAAACTAATGATTCTAAATTCTCAAATTCATTTATCATTCATTCATTCATTAATCAGTTTCAGGCTACTTTCTCAAATATTACAAGGATAAGTTGGGAGCGGGAGGGG
>NW_019396574.1:106411-106841 GCF_000591075.1 Eurytemora carolleeae | reverse complement strand
CCCCCCCCACCTCACTTTAATATCGTATATCTGACTAAACCTATTAAACCTATTATTCCAATAAACCAACCTCTCTCTCCTATTCTAAATAAATGGTCTCTGGAATTCGAATATTTAAGACTAGAACGTTTAACGCCATAGACCATTAAACATTTATTTATAAAAATCAGAAATAGTTCAATATTTTAAACCCAGAATCTTTATTTTATAAATTTTAAACTTTTCAATTATATTTTTGAAAGAAAATAAAAATTTTTTTTTTTTATACATTTTGCAATTTATTTTAGAATAGTTTTTAACAAATTTTTAAGAATGATACATTTTGACAAATCGTTTCTTCACGATGACCCGGTTCATATCATTCTAACAAATTCTAACCAGAACAGATCTAAATGATGCTATGCATGATACAAGAATGTTTTGAGGCGGA
>NW_019396574.1:103716-105890 GCF_000591075.1 Eurytemora carolleeae | reverse complement strand
CAAGGAGGGACTATTATGTATATATATATTTATAATTTCTAGTCCTAAATATAATATATATTTATATAAATATACATATATATATTTCTAGTCCTAACCAAATACATTTGTTTTCTCATACTTGCATATAAATTCTAAACTAGAGGAGCTATGATGTCACAAAGTTGTACCAGTAACTTGTTTAAATCCTTCTCCTTCTATTTAGAAAAGTCTGTTTTTCATAACTTAACTCAGTTTACAGAAACACCGGATATAATTAAAAATACCAATATCTTAAAATAGTTTCTCTTACCCTCTTATTTTTACGATTGCTTTCATTGAGGTCGTAAATACGTTATTATTTCACGTTAGTAAATAATGAATAATTGGTGGAAATTAGAGGAAACATAAATCATGATAGAAACAAGAATTGAATTGTTTTTATTTATTCGAGCAGAACATCCTTTCATCTCCTTAAACAGCTCCCCCCCACCTCCCCCCTAGACCACATTTTCCCAAAAAGGTTTTCATAACGAGTTTCTTCCTGTTTCCCATACTCCGCCCAACAACTGGATATTAACGGGNCCCCCCCCCTCTAATACAAATTTTAACAAAAGTGTCACTCCCTTTATTTTCCCAACATTTATAATATTTCTGTCGTTAACAATTTATCTTTATAATTGGTTCATGGATCTACTGTGTTCAGCAAGTTTTATAATATAAAATGTAGAAATAATTTTTCGATCTGGGTCCCACGAGTCATGGACAATTTAAACTCTTTTTATTCTGTTCTTCTATGAACTTTTTTGCGAACCCTGGGAAAAGTAAAATTGCTGCCATTTAATTTTGTTTATAGAAAAGTAATGATAAGACTTAATTACATATTCATACTTCAATAATATCTCTATCTATCTATCTATCTATATATCTATATATCTTATCAACCAACTATCTAACTTTATATAATTCAATCCTCTATCTAAGTTTCTATTTATATATCTATATATATATCTATCTATCTCTATATATCTATTTTATCAGCCACATCTATATATTTATCTAATCAATAATATATCTATAGAATCTATATCAATCGAATTAACATATTTAAAATGGCATGGTCAAGGGCTTTTCAAAAATCTATATTTTTTCATTTTTGGGACATTTTTTATTAGCAAACATTTTTACTTTACAATACAACTGGAGTTTGCAAAAAAAGCATAACATTTTTGCAAATTTGATTTTTTTTCAGATTCTAAAAG
Organism: Eurytemora carolleeae; assembly: GCF_000591075.1. NCBI lineage: Eukaryota > Metazoa > Arthropoda > Copepoda > Calanoida > Temoridae > Eurytemora > Eurytemora carolleeae. The sequence goes on along the minus strand of NW_019396574.1, from coordinate 104,649 downwards.
TAGAGCATAAGAGCTTTTTTAATGATGTATCATTTGTTAAATTTGGACATAAAACATGGGATTTATCTATCTATCTATTTATTTTTCTATCCTATTCACCATATCTATTTAATTATCTAAAAATCTATCCATCTATTTATATCAGTTTATCATCTTTTTCTATTAATATTAATAATAAGGAGACACAATACACGGAGTACTTAGTTTAGATGACATTCACATTTTTGATTGATCCTCTCTTATCACCCTTGATGAGAGGTCTAATTAGGGGGTCTATGTACCCCTAAAAAGGTTTACAAATGGCTCCATCATAATTCTGGTCCTAAAAACTACTCGGCGCGCGCAAAAAGGTGTCAATTGAAATTGCGGCAAAAAGCGCATGTTAGATGGTGGTCTGCGTATACAATACAATCATCTATCTTTTATGACTACATTTCAAAAGGGGTGTCAAACCTCTCATTTATGAAGTTATACATTACAGGGACGTTTCAAGTCTTTCAAGGAGGGACTGCAAACATAATTTCAAGTTATCCTGTTTTTTTTGGCATTTCTGTTGAATAAACAACAGTCAAATTTTCAGAATTAAACACTTTTCAAGTTGGAAAACAACGATATCTTTTAAAGATTTAAGGGCACCGTTGTGAATCGGACATGCTTCTTTTCTTTTTTAAATGAAGGATCACTTGAAAATATAACACAGCCCCTTTAAGTTTAATATTGAAGTGTATTAATGTTCAGTTTTGATAATATAAATGAAAACATGTAGAAATAATAGAATGAGTAAAGTGGCTAAAAATGCAGCAAGATTTAATTTTTTAAAGAATTTACCCCCCGTGTAGAGTGTAGAGTGTATAGAAATAATAGAATGAGTAAAGTGGCTAAAAATGCAGCAAGATTTAATTTTTTAAAGAATTTTAATAAAGCAAAAAACCC
>NW_019396574.1:88697-103611 GCF_000591075.1 Eurytemora carolleeae | reverse complement strand
AAGGGGGGGGGGGGTTAATAATAATTTGGATGGGAATAAAGGTTTGCGAAAGGGAGAATTTTCTAGTTAAATAATTGTAAGATGAAAACATTTCTAACTTTTTTAGATGTTTAAAAAATAGTTTATCAAACACAGTAAACATAAGAGTATTATTATTAGTTTGCAATATAAGTTTGGACTCGTAGACACTTCTATTGATAAACAAGGCTATCCACCAAGAATGACAAGTCTTAAATTTATTTAGTTTTTTCCTTATATTAAAGACTTTATGCGAAGCATGAGACCTCCATTCCTGTATCAAGTAAAGAACTTAAAAAAAATACTCTTAACGGTGAAAAAAAACGATTTGTTTGCAACAAAATAGGAGGAGGGGGGGGGTGACCTCGATGGGATGGAGGGGAAAGGGGTAAAAGGGGAATATAAAAATAGTTAAGGAAGCATGGATTAAGTATGCAAATTGTTTAAATGATATACTTCATACTTGGTTTAACTTTTATTGTTAAAACATTCAGAGGGACCCAGGGTACTGTGAGACCAAGTCACCCAGGGTTTATCATATTTTTTCCCAGACAGCCTGTCAACGCGTTCTACATGACTCATCCTCACTTTTAATTCAAGTTCCTCTGAATATTTAGGTTTAAAAAAAGGATTTAATGTTTTCATATTATGGGCCTTCGTACAGTTTCCAACCTTTCCCACAAAAAAAGTAGAATCAAGCTGTTATGGGTTCTTATTTAGTTCCAGACTTCTAAGGCCGGCGCGCTTCTCTTTAAATCAAACAATAACAAACAATTTTTTTGGGATATATAGATTTTTCCCGTGGATTTTGAGATACTGATTATCACTATTCTATTTTTATCAAAGTGCAATGTTATAAATCACAGAAAAGAAACTGGTAAATGTATTTTTATATCTTTTACAATCTGATAGCTTTCTTATCGAGCATAAGCTCGCAAAGTATATACTACTATAGAGAAATTGGAAATTATCAATTTTTAGAAAGAAAGACAATGATATCTTCATAGGTTTGCTCATACAAGGGGTTTAAGGGCACCGTTTTGAATCGGACATGCCCTTTTTTGCAATGGAGGCCCACTTGAAATTGCTTATTTTTAAATTTGTCATTCCTTAAAGGATCAATTTAATAGAACAATATTTACTTTTAGTAACTATGTTCTCATATTATTTATATATAAATACAGCCTCAAATATTTCAGGTTACAAGGGTTAAAAATGAATATCATAATAACAAGATGGACAGAGAACACCCAGAAAAAGATATTACAATGGGATACTGTGCCCTTCTCATGATCTTTCGGGTATGCGGCCTTTTTAGGCATGGATTAGGGAGGTCATGTAGGGGGTCTTAGGGGTGTTTAGGATACAAATCAAGAATGCATATTTTAAGAGGTTAACGTGGATTTGACTTTTGAGATAAAGAAATTAAGTCTTTGCCTAAAACTCTGATTTTCTAATCCCTTTATCTTTGCAACCCAATGTCGTAGACCTTAGATATTCCGAACTATGAATTCTGTTAGATCAAATAATCTAAGTTTGGAATACCAAATATTTACACCATCAGGTTGCAGAGATATAGAGAATAGAAAATGTGAGTTTGTGGCATATACTCAATTTGTTCAGGAATATAACAATTTTTTTGGATAGGAGTTTATAAAAACTTTGAGGGATACTGAAAAGGCCTAGGTACCTGAAGATTTAAGGGCATTCTAGAGACTAATATAAGAGATATTTTAAAAATTTTCAAATCGGAAACTTATTTCAAGGAATTGCAAATAAAAGATAATTTTTAAGCCTTATAACAAAAATGGTTACTATGGTTCCACATTTACGCTGATCTCAGGGGGTTTTAACTATAAAACAAAATCTTTTGAAAAATATTTTTCATAAGAGTCAAAAGATTTCAAAAATGAGAAAAAATTACATTTGAGAGATTTTGAATTTAATTCAAGGGAACAGTAAAGTTGGACAAATGTTTTTTATACGAATCATATCTAGATATTTATTTTATTTAGTCAAAAGCAATTGGTGATTGGATTGCAATTCAATATATGTTCAGAGATCGATTTTTAATGTGAAGACTCTTAAATTTCAGGATCAATGCTTGATCCATTATTTTGTCGATCAGGAAATATGGAGATCAATGTTTGATCCCGAGTTTTGACTTCAGTAGGATCACAATATTGGTTGATCCTATAGGATTGATTGTACTTTATCATGGATCAAGGGAGAGGAGGGAGGGGGAAGGATGTAAAGTTCACGAGGTATTTAATATAAACCTATTCTCCGAGATATAATCTTATAATAATTCCACTGTCAGGGTTTACACACTGCAAACTCAAGCACGCCGACTCTTCTTACAACCTTTTTGCGCAGGATTGCGCGCTTTTTATCAAAGCACTATCAAAAATCACTTTTTGCGTTCCAACTATTTTGACAGTGTAATTTTGAAAAGTGTCAAAAAGCCCGAAAATATTCAATTATTAATAAATGCTTAACTTTTAAACCATTTATATGAATGTAGATAACTTTGTATTTTGATTTTGTCCTAATTCGTACACAGGGTAACTCACAAACAATGAAACTTTAATGAAGACATAAAACTCTTTTACTTAAATTTTATAATAGGTCGAATTTAGACTACTACTAAAAATTTCTTTTCCTGGTATAGATTATTTTAGCTAATAAAAATAATTTTTTTGCAGAGAACCTTGAATTAAAAAGTTTAAATAAATTCAGTACAGTCGTCTTCGAAGTCTCATTCTTTGCGGATAAGTTATACATTAGTATACAGTGATAACCAGAAAACTGTGGAATAGGAAGACGACATTAAAGCGATAGTGAAGTGCATTTGATGTTGTTANTCCAACATCTCTTCTCACTGGGGTTGTTAACATTCCTCCCACAGTGTACAGTACACAATTTGCGTATATCTGAGTTGGGCGTTCCTGTACTATTGTTCCTTGGTATAAAGGGTATTATAATGAATCGTACATCCTACTTTATAAATGGAAGGTCCCTTGAAGCTCAGCATATTTATTATATAAGGTTTTACAGCAACAAATGTGGTTAGATTAAGCATTGATGTCTAATATTTATTTGGTGAATTTTTTAGACTTTAAAACAAATGAGTTGGTGATTTTGAGCAAAGATAGAGGAATAGATAGATAGATAGATAGACAAACTGGGATAATTTATGAGAGATAGACGGTTAGATGGATGGATGTAGAGATGATAGACACAAAAATGGTAGGATGGGGGGGGGGGAGGAATTTAGCATTTTGATGGAATTTGAGTAAATTCAAATTCTGGTTTTAAATCGAATCCTAGATCAAGAGAGGGAGAAGGGGGGCTACTGCGCGTGCTCATTATTTAAAAAAGTAGAAATATTTAATGGTTAGATTTCATCTTAAAGAGACTGTATGGGTAATTTCAAGTGGCAATGCCCGATTCACAATGGTACACGTGAAATCTTTTTCTGATCAAAATGTGGAAGATATTGTCGAAATTTTAGGCTCAAAGGTAGTGTTCGCGAAAAATGAAAGGGGCCGGGTATAGGCTTACGGCGAAAAATAAGCGCTTTTGATATATATGTGTTAACTATAGCTTGCCCACCGGCTGGAATAATTTGGCTGGTTTTTTTTTTCATCGAACCCATGAGTAGCCCAGGGATAACATTAAAAATTCTATTTTTTTCTTCAAAATTTGAAATTGTTTTGAAATTCCACGGGCAACGCCGGGCACTTTTAATATATAAAGATGACGAGAAATGATCAAATTCTTAAAAATTCAAATATAAAAAGAAATATGAAAGGTAAAAAGACACATTTACCAAAATTTATCAAAATCTAAAGTTTCAGTGATAAACTAACTTGAAAGACGTGGATATAATCTTGATGAATATGAAATAGATTGCACAGGAAAGAATTAAAAAAAGACAGAAAATATCAAAAGTAAAAGATATGGGAGATAAGAAAGAATAGAAGAAAGATGAAAATAAAAAAAAGTAGAAAGATAAAAAATTAAGTCAAATACAGAAGAACCAAAAGAAAGACATTATATAAGTTTATAAAATAAAGGACAGAAATATATTTATATTATAAAGAAAGACATTATGTAGGTATGTAAAATAATGGACAGAAATATATTTATATTAAAGAAAGGTAAAAAAGCTTTTAAAATATTTTTTAAGAAGAAAAAAAGATATCAAAACACAAAAGAATATAAAAAAGAAAAACATGGAAAGATGGAAAGAAAACAATTGTAAGACAAAGAAAATAATAAAATAAATAAATATAAACAGAAATTCATTTTTAAACAAAAAATTCCAGAATATTGATAGAAATCAGAACAAAAAAGATTAACAGACAAAACCGAAAATTAAGGACAAAAAAGAGACATTTAGAAAAATACAGCCTTTTACAGTCACAGCCAAAAAATGCATTTAAAGAAAAAAACACTAAAGACTCAAAAATCAAAAAAAAATAATAAAATAAAGACATTGAGATAAAAAACTAATTAAAGGACACAATTATTTAAAGACAAAAAAATTGAAGAGAATAAGACAAATAAAAAAATCATTAAAGAAATACATTAGGATGAAAAACTAAGTTACAAAATATTTTAAAGAGAAAAATGTTGAATAGAAATATAAAAGAAAGATAGAAATATCAGATAAGAAGGGATAGAACTGAGCCAAAGCATTCTCAAGTCAAATAAACCAGGAATATGTGACATAAATATACAGGATAGGGTATCATATCCCACAGGGGGGACGGGGGGGGGCGGTTCAGGGTGTTATGTTGTGGAATTTCAAGAAGTTATCTTGTGGGAAAAAGACAAGTGTTCAAAGTGTTAAGGATAAAATTTATAGGTATTTCAGACAAGGTGTCTCAATAAACATTGGAATATTTCGTACAAGGTGTCTCAATAAACATAGGGATATTTCGTACAAGGTGTATCAAGAAATATAGGAATATTTTGTGCAAGGTGTCTCAAATTCTCAATAAACATAGGAATATTTCTTACAAGGTGTCGCAATAAATATAGGAATATGCCGTACAAAGTGTCTCAATAAATGTAGGAATATTTCGTACAAGGTGTCTCAATAAACATAGGAATATTTCGTACAAGGTGTCTCAATGAATATAGGAATATTTCGTAAAAGGTATTTCAATAAACATAGGAATATTTCGTACAAGGTGTCTCAATAAACATAGGCATATTTCGTACAAGGTGTCTCAATTAATAAAGTTAAACCTTAAAATATATTCGTAATTGTAAACCTGATAAGTAATACATATGCGATATATCATATATATCTGTAAATCATACATGCACATTACAATAATGTACAAAACACATGTCTACAAAAAAAACGTTTATGTTTTTTTAAATATACGTAAATACATTTAAATCTTTAAAAATCTTACACAGGTTCAAAAGATTGTCAAAAAAAGGACAGTATAAAAACAGTTGAAATGTATTCTTTCAATAATTTTCTCAAAGGACCCAAATTTAATCTGTTAAAAAATCATATGCAAGTAAAATGTCTTTGATATTTTTATATCAATATTCAAAATTATAAAACAACAAATCCTAACGATAAACACACGTCAACTTTTTGGGATCGATAATGACGCAATTAGGATTTTTGGCGGGAACTGTATTTACGCATTTAATACGCCAGGCGGGATATGGCGGGAAATAATTTAGAGTAGAAGGAAGAGGAACAGGATGGGCAGGTGGGGGTAGGATATAGGAACAACTAGGGGAGGGGGGGGGGGTTATCCCCAACATCTCTTCTCTAGTCATCTCATTTCGACCCCCCTCCGGCCCTCCTCGCCTTCTCTGTCAAGATTTCATATTATTTATGTGTAATTAATTAATTATGATGTTACACGACGATCAAAATTTACAAGAAAAACGAGGGAAAAAATAATAGATAATTTAGAATAAAAATGGTATTATTATGAATAAAAACGAAAAAATTAATTAGAATTGTTAAAAGAATAGGATTAGAAACTGCTTGCTTCAGGAGATTTTTACGAAATCAAAAAGTAATCTCCAAAAAGAATCCAAAACATTCTGTAGATTTATGATGATAAATGTAGAGCTTAAAAAATGCTGAATGTAAAAATAAGCATTTGAGGGCTCTCAAATTTTTTAGTTAAAAATTTTTTAATCATTGGTTTTCCCTGACAAGGTAAAACTGCAGCATCAAGATTAATTTGATCTCCTCGTACATCCTTTTTTTATCTGAAAAAGCGAATGAAATTATGAAATACCAGTCCTGTAAAGCCCCCTGAGTAAGGGTATCGTATAACATACGGAATAAGGGAGCAAGCATGTGTGAGAATTAAACTACAGATATGAAATTAATACTTTTGAAAAAAGAAATATATTTTTTTATCCCTTTACTTTAAATTGAATATCAGCTGCAAAGATTTTTGTTTAAATTATCTGAACTATGTGCAATTATTTTGCAAAAAAAATCACAACAACAAAATGCATGAAAATGAAGAAGAAAGTTTTTCAATTTTACAGTGTTTTAAATAATAAGTGCCTCGCGGGCGTATAAAGTTAGAAGCTGTTCAAAATTGTGCGAAAATATGGAGCATAAAATTTATGAACACAAAAAATGACTTATTTCTTAGAGCTAGAATTTAGTAAGTTCCAGTCATTTTTTCAACGATCCATTAAATTTTACCTTGCAAGTGAAAATATTTTCGATCATAGCAAAAGCGAATTGCAAAAAAAGATGAATTGCCAGTAAATGCCTAATCCAATGTAATATATGTAATTCTTTTAATTCTCGTTGTGTAAAAAGGTTTAGAATGGAAATCAAATAAAAATCAGCAATGAACTATATTTTATTTCGCCAGGATTAGTTCCACGCCATTATATTTTGGCAGATAATATTTGCAAATATTTATATATATAAACTCGGGTGTAATGTTCAAGTATCTCTTTTAATCTAAAATACAACTTAATTTGATTTGATTTCGCTAAATCTGTTGGTTGGATTTTCAGGAATTACCTTATTTCGATTTTTTTTTTCAAAAGTCCTTGTAGGAATTCTTTCGGTTTTCTAAAGGCCTGCAATTATTATTGATATTTTGCAAAGTTCCGCCAAATTATTGATTTTGAAAACCCATTGAAGAATCGGCCACCGTTTTCTCACCGGTCTTAATATCACCCAAATTAAGTTAATTTCCGAAAAAGTTTTTTATCTTGGGCGTATTCCCTCCTCCCCCTCCTTCTCCCATCCTGTCAGCTTCCTGCCCCTGAATTGATAAAATCAACTGGTTCCTGTAAAACCTGCATAATTAGTCTCCCCCTCTCCCTTCTTAAAAAGTATATAATGGCAGAGATTGAAGAAATTTAAAAAACTAGCCTTTGAGGTAAAAACTTTGTGTTTGGAATCTATGGATCAAATCTGGATTTATGAATAAAATGACTGGATTAAGAAATTATCTCTCAAATTTAAAAGTTGTGAATATTGAGATCAAGCGCTTTTTATTAGCACTGTAATAAATATTATAGCAAACCCTGTTGTTTTGATTGAGTTGTATCTTGTAAGACAGATACTTGAGAATACTGATTGAGTCGTATCCGGTTTGATATGGACTAAAGTATTATTGAGCGACCTATAGTTCGTGATTGAGTTGTATCTTGTAAGACAGATACGTATAACTACAGAAGGTTATACCTGGATTGGCACTGATCTAAAAGTTTGTTGGAGTAGGGCATTCACTACAGCACCATTTCACACTAAAGTTGTTTTTACTCCAGATAAATCATTTCAATTGTTTACAGGGATGAAGAAATTAGTCTAATTATATGTCTTTAAGTTTTTCTGCGATTCGCAAACCTATCGAGTTTTTCTTGCCAATATTATTCCAGAATGATACTGATTTCTCGCCTAAAAGTCCCAAAATATTTTTGTACCTTTGCAACCTGACTTCAGAGACCTTTAAAAGTCTGAACTTCACTAGGACTTATTAAACTATGGAATAGGAAGACGACTTTTTCAAGTTATAATCGTTTAACTTCTAGCCACCCTATCTCAAGACCCCCCTTCTTCAGCCCCACACCCCTCCTCATCAACTCCTCTCCCCTGACCATCAACCCCCTTTTTAATACAGTTCCTGTTATAATCCTCCTGCTGCTCTCTGCTGTGGAAATAATTGGGTTGAATTTGAGAATTATAAAAGAGAAGGTTTCAGATAATAATCTGACATGCTTCCGTCCTTAGTGGATTTAGAGGAATACAACTTTTAGGGGTGTAGGATCGGATTTCAAGCAGAGGGGGGGGCTTTGGGCGAAGTACCCTCTCTTTGAGAAGTGAAAACTATTATTTGTAAGGCTGGGGATTAAGCCCCCCCCTCCCAGGATAATTTAGGCTGATGAGATTTCGAGCACCCTTAATAGACTACTTCCTTATAGTTCGTAATCTAGACAGTAATTATTACTGTTTTTTTTTTACTGATCAAAAGTTAAGAATTTTGGAAGTGAATTTGAATCTGAAACAAGCGTAAACCTTTTTATCTTGTTCGGTTAATTTAGAATATTTTTCACTATTTTATTGTTCTTATCTAGTTATTTTTCTTGGCATTAACACTTTTTTTACGAAAATCGGTAAAACCACAATTCTGTGAATTAAACTTTAAATTTTGTATAGAACCCTGGATGTTTGAAGATCGAAGGACGTATATCTGGAGACATAAACTAGATAAAAATGAATAAATGGCAGAATTTGAAGCCAAGAGAGGAATTCAAATAAAACTCTAAACTTTTGTCAGCTTTGTCAAAATTTTCTATTTATTGGTCTTGAGGAATTTAGTCCTGAAAAGCGACCCTGCGCCATGGATATCACCATACTTAATTCATACTCACGGAATTAGATGCCATGGATATCCTCATACTCTAACCATACTCACGTATCACGGAGTTAGATGCCATGGATATCACCATACTCTAACCATACTCACGTATCACGGAGTTAGATGCCATGATATCACCATACTCTAATCATACTCACGTATCACGGAGTTAGATGCCATGATATCACCATACACAAATCCTACTCACGTATCACGGAGTTAGATGCCATGGATATCCTCATACTCCAATCATACTCACGTATCACGGAGTTAGATGCCATGGATATCACAATACACAAATCATACTTACGGATCACGGAGTTAGATGCCATGGATATCACCATACTCTAATCATACTCACGTATCACGGAGTTAGATGCCATGGATATCACCATAATACTCACGTATCACGGAGTTAGATGCCATGGATATCACAATACACAAATCATACTTACGGATCACGGAGTTAGATGCCATGGATATCACCATACTCTAATCATACTCACGTATCACGGAGTTAGATGCCATGGATATCACAATACACAAATCATACTTACGGATCACGGAGTTAGATGCCATGGATATCCTCATACTCTAACCATACTCACGTATCACGGAGTTAGATGCCATGGATATCACCATACTCTAATCATACTCACGTATCACGGAGTTAGATGCCATGATATCCTCATATTCTAATCATGCTCACGTATCACGGAGTTAGATGCCATGATATCCTCATATTCAAATCATACTCACGTATCACGGAATTAGATGCCATGGATATCACCATGCACAAATCCTACTCACGTATCACGAAGTTAGATGCCATGGATATCTCCATACTCTAATCATACTCACGTATCACGGAGTTAGATGCCATGATATCCTCATATTCAAATCTTACTCACGTATCACGGAATTAGCTGACAACGATTCAAAACTTAAAGATGTTCTCTCCTAGGTAAATTGACAAAAGTTAATAGCTTTACATTTTGTTTTATTAATTTTTGAGTTAGAAATTTGATTATTGATTTACTTTTATATAATCTTCCTTAACTTAGACTCTTCTATTTCCTTTAAACTTTAAACAAGCAAAAAGTAGCTTGAAAATTAACACATTAAGTGCAATTGGTCTGTGTACACTGCACAATTAATGTGTTTCATGTTCCTTGAATAGTTTAAAATCATTATTTGAGTCTAGAACAGTTATCTTACTATTCCATGGGTCTCACTGTAGCAACAACAAGTCTAAAAGGACTTTATAATGACAAAAATATATAGAACTTTTCATATAAAATATCACTTAAATCAATTATAACTGTTGGACGAATTTTACGAAGAACGTATAAATACTGATAAACTAAATGCAAAGACGAGATTTTATGAATATAAGAATATGGTCTGAAGCAAGGTTATAATGCAAGGAAGGTTAATTGCAGTTGCGTATACTCTGCGTACATATTAAAACCAGTTCTCTTTGGGCGGAATTTGTACACAAGAACAGATGCATCAGTGCTCGTTCAGTATCCGAGGAGGTCAAAAGCATTAAATTTTGATAATTTTGATAATTCGCATAGTAGTTTCCTATGACCAGAATATTTTATTGATTTTTTATGTGAAAGATGGATCCCATGTCAGGCTTCGACATCCGTCTTATGTTTATATTACCGCCCAGAGACAGCACATTGCAGTACAAAAGATGCGTACACCACTGCAATAACTTTCCTTGCATTATAACCTTGGTCTGAAGGGTGAAGCTAAACTATTTTGAAATTACGGACGAAAGGGTGCAGTTAAGAAATATATTTGTATGTTTCCTAGAGTTCTAAGATTCTTATCGGATGAGTTTTGTCCTTGAAATCTTTACTCCGGGTCTCTGAAATAACACAGAGCTCCTAAGTCCCAAAAATATCAACAGTCATTAGAATTTTCCAGGAAACATGCTTCAACAATAAATTGTAGAAATTGTCAAAAAAAATTTGAATATAAAAGATAAACTTTGTAAAGGAAGATTTAAATGAAGAAAGACAAGAAAAACGAAAAAGGAAAATTATAGAGAGGAAGATTCCTTGAATATAATCTTATCTGAATCCTGTCTATATATTCCTTGAATATACCTATATCTGAATCCTTTTTATATATTCCTTGAATATACTTATATCTGAATCCTGTCTATATCTACCTTGAATATAATTATATCTGAATTCTGTCTATATCTACCTTGAATATCCTCATATCTGAATTCTGTCTATATATTCCTTGAATATACTTATATCTGAATCCTGTCTATATCTACCTTGAATATACTTATATCTGAATCCTGTCTATATCTACCTTGAATATACTCATATCTAAATCCTGTCTATATCTACCTTGAATATACTTATTATATATTCCTTGAATATACTCATATCTGAATCCTGTCTATATCTACCTTGAATTTACTAATATCTGAATCCTGTCTATATCTACCTTGAATATACTTATATCTGAAATCTGAATCCTGTCTATATATTCCTTGAATATACTCATATCTGAATCCTGTCTATATCTACCTTGAATATACTTATATCTGAATCCTGTCTATATATTCCTTGAATATACTTATATCTGAAATCTGAATTCTTTCTATATATTCCTTGAATATTATTATATCTGAATCCTGTCTATATATTCCTTGAGTATACTTATATCTGAATCCTGTCTATATATTCCTTGAATATACTCATATCTGAATCCTGTCTATATATTCCTTGAATATACTTATATCTGAATCCTTTCTATATATTCCTTGAATATACCTATATCTGAATCCTGTCTATATCTACCATGAATATACTTACATCTGAATCCTGTCTATATATTCCTTGAATATACTTATATCTGAAATCTGAATCCTGTCTATATATTCCTTGAATATACTTATATCTGAATCCTGTCTATATCTACCTTGAATATACTCATATCTGAATTCTGTCTATATATTCCTTGAATATACTTATATCTGAATCCTGTCTATATCTACCTTGAATATACTCATATCTGAATCCTGTCTATATCTACCTTGAATATACTTATATCTGAAGCCTGTCTACACATTCCTTGAATATACTTATATCTGAAATCTGAATCCTGTCTATATATTCCTTGAATATACTCATATCTGAATCCTGTCTATATATTCCTTAAATATACCTATATCTGAATCCTGTCTATATATTCCTTGAATATACTTATATCTGAATCCTTTCTATATATTCCTTAAATATATTCAAATCTGAATTCTTTCTATATATTCCTTGAATATATTCATATCTGAATTCTTTCTATATATTCCTTAAATATATTCAAATCTGAATTCTTTCTATATATTCCTTGAATATATTCATATCTGAATTTTTTCTATATATTCCTTAAATATATTCAAATCTGAATTCTTTTTATATATTCCTTAAATATTTTCATATCTGAATTCTTTCTATATATTCCTTGAATATATTCATATCTGAATTATTTCTACATATTCCTTGAATATATTTATATCTAAATTCTTTATATATATTCCTTGAATATTTTCATATCTAAATTCTTTCTATATATTCCTTAAATATATTCATATCTGAATTCTTTCTATATATTCCTTGAATATACTTATATCTGAATCCTGTCTATATCTACCTTGAATATACTTATATCTGAATCCTGTCTATATATACCTTGAATATACATATTTCTGAATCCTGTCTATATATACCTTAAATAAACATATATCTTAATCCTGTCTATATATACCTTGATAATACATATATCTGAATCCTGTCTATATCTACCTTGAATATACTAATATCTGAATCCTGTCTATATATTCCTTGAATATACTTATATCTGAATCCTGTCTATAATATCTACCTTGAATATACTTATATCTGAATCCTGTCTATATATACCTTGAATATACATATATCTGAATCCTGTCTATATATTCCTTGAATATACTTATATCTGAATCCTGTCTAAATCTACCTTGAATATACTAATATCTGAATCTTTTCTATATATTCCTTGAATATACTAATATCTGAATCCTGTCTATATCTACCTTGAATATACTAATATCTCAATCCTGTCTATATATTCCTTGAATGTACTAATATCTGTATCCTGTCTATATATTCCTTGAATATACTAATATCTGAATCCTTTCTATATATTTCTTGCATGTACTTATATCTGAATCCTTTCTTTATATTCCTTGAATAAGTTTATATCTGAATTCTTTCTATATATTCCTTGAATATATTTATATCTAAATTCTTTCTATATATTCCTTAAATATTTTCATATCTGAATTCTTTCTATATATTCCTAGAATATATTCATGTCTGAATTATTTCTACATATTCCTTGAATATATTCAAATCTGAATTCTTTCTATATATTCCTTAAATATATTCATGTTTGAATTCTTTCTATATATTCCTTGAATATATTCAAATCTGAATTCTTTTTATATATTCCTTAAATGTATTCAAATCTGAATTCTTTCTATATATTCCTTAAATGTATTCAAATCTGAATTCTTTCTATATATTCCTTAAATATATTCATGTCTGAATTCTTTCTATATATTCCTTGAATATATTCAAATCTGAATTCTTTTTATATATTCCTTAAATGTATTCAAATCTGAATTCTTTCTATATATTCCTTAAATGTATTCATANAAACACATGACTGAAGCCTGATTTAATCAGGGTTCAGTCATGTGTTTGTTGTCTATTCTGAACCAATAGAAATTGCATTGTGGTAACATCTATCTGTCTATCTATCTCATTATCTAATTAGAGAGAAATCCTTATATGGGCGCTATACATTAAATGTAAATATTTACTTCTACTAAAACTAGAGTGCATGGCACAGCTAAACTCTCTAAACCTTTAAATAAGAAACAGTTTTGTTCATGACTCATCGGCCGTTGGGTCGAATCATCCAGATTGGACAAAAATAGCCCAACCAAGATTATAGGATTAACATTAATTAAGTTTTTTTTAAGGATCTTTATCGGAATTAATACCATATGGTATGTTAGCATACAACAAGATTCAAAATGCTTAAAACAAAATGCAAACGTAAGTGTAACTTTAGGTGACATGTCCCCATTTGTAGAGTGCAGTGACAGATCTTCAACAGTACTAACCATTAAACCTTTCTTTAAGAAAAGAAAAAGTTATCTCTCATTTTATATCTCAGATAATGATAAATTTTTGGGATTCTCTGTAAAAACGATTTGCGCATTTATATAGCAGGAAATAAAGAAGAAATAAGTCAGAATTAAAAACTTTTCCAGATAGAAAAAAAACGTTGTCTTTAAAGGGTACCTTAAAGAATCGGATATGCCCTTGTATAAATTGAAATTACATCTACCCTATCTTTAATAGTTATAGTTCTGTGTTTTACTGATAATTTATTATGATGATAAAATGATCTAGAATTTAACCAGATATCTTAGGGCTAAATTACAGATGGAGTTGGTTTGATTAAAAAATACCAGAATATTACAGTTTCTTTCTTTATACGTGGAACACATTAATAATATTTATTATTTAACGATAATTTATTAAAAATAAATGAGTGCTGGGTGAGAGGACGGGGGGGGGGCGTGTTAAATAAAGCAAGTTGAAGTTAAAATATTTGTAAAATTCCAGTTTTGCATTAATCATAAATTGCATAATTCAATTCTTATAAATAAGTAATGGATCATTTTTATATATTTATGAAGTAGCTGGAGTGTCTATAGTAAGAGGTTTTTTTCAGACTATATTTTATGTTAAAATATCAACAGCAGAGTTATAATTTATGTATGAAGAGCAAAAGAATTGAGAATAAAATAAAAATTTAGATGAAAGAACGCGAGACAGGGATGAGAAGAATATTTTAAAGATAGAAATAAATCTGATTTTTTATCCAACTGATGATCACCGCAGATAGCACCCCCCCCCCTGATAACT
>NW_019396574.1:30348-88341 GCF_000591075.1 Eurytemora carolleeae | reverse complement strand
GGGGGAGGTATGTAAATTGTGTGAACGTAATATAAAATATAATGCGATTTCTTTGCTTGAGGGGGATAACGTAAAAGAATAAAATATTCGAAAATATGAAATATTGTAATAAATACTGTTTAGGCAACAGGAACAATGTTTCTAATAGTTTAAAGAAAACACAGACTTTTCTTCAAGAATACTAACTTTGATAATATTATCGTCCAAAGATTTAAGATCTTTCATTTTGTTACTATTCATTTCAAATTAAACTTATCGACATGACAAACTTTTTTTTTACATTTTTTCAATTTTAATTAAGTATTTAATTCATATTTTATGTCTACTTATTGTTTCGCTTATTTTTCTACTTTCTTGTCTTTCTTGTTCTTGTTTTATATGCAGTTTTTTGCAAATTTCTTGTTCTTGTCTATTCTCACGCAAAAATCTCTCTGCAGTTTTTTGCCAATTACTACTTTAAACTTTATCTCCAAACATTTGCATTGCAATTTTTAATTGAATATGTCTAGGCCTCCCTACTCTTGTATGCCGAGTCCATTAGCGCCTGATCCAATCAGGGTTCGGTCAAACATGTGTTTGTTGTCTATTCTGAACCAATAGAAATAGTATGGCGGTAACGTCTATCTTTCTATTTATCTCATTTTCCAATTAGAGATATGAATTCTTCAATCGGCGCTATCAGTAAATGGAAATATTTACTTCTACTAAAACTAAAGTGTCAAACAACAATTCTAAGTGAGTTTGTGCATGGTAAAGCCAAAGGAAAAGGTGTTCCGACACTTTCAAGTCAAGACTGTCTTAATATTTAATAAATAAATTTCAGAATTGTCAAGATTTCAGTGGGATCATGTCTATTTTTCTGTTTACTTGTCAGCTTGTCTTGGACTCTTCCTCTTGTCTTGAACTTGTCTACTTGTCTTGAATTGCTTTACTTGTCTTGTACTTGTCCACTTGTCTTGTACTTGTCCACTTGTCTTGAACTTGTCCACTTGTCTTGAACTTGTCTACTTGTCTAACTTGTCCAATTGTCTTGAACTTGTCCACTTGTCTAACTTGTCTACTTATTATTTTTGTTTATTATTCTAGACCTTTTTTGTTTTAGATGCCTACTTGTCTATTTTTTTGTGTTTAAATTTTCTGGCAGCTCTAAGGACACTTTTTGTGAGTTGTTCGGCGCCCGCATATTTCATAATTTAACCGTAATTTACGCAATTTTACACCCGTACGCTTACAGTCGAGATTTACGCATATTTTTCGTAATTAAAGGGCCAAGGGCTTATTACTGTTAAGCTGAATGGAAACGTGAAATGAATACTAATTTTTAAAATATTTTCAATTTAAGATTTTGTAAATTTCTTTCCCGAATATAATTTAGAAAGGGATTTAAGCTAAAAATTACCATTAACGATACACAGTTGTCTTAAATCTTTTTCCTGAAACATGAGTCTATGGGAAAAAAAAACCGAAAGCAAACCCGGCAATTTACTTGCTTGCTTGTTTTTCCGTCAGAAACCAGTTCAATGAACATTAGACATAGCAATTGTACAGTGTAAATAGGCTCATTTAACTTCATTAGTGCTTTGCTAAGTTACTAGTAAAAATGTTTGCTTCGTAATGTTTTCTGGTTAGAACTGTATTACAACTGGATAAACTATGAAGCTTACTAGGCCTTAATCCTTTGTGTTTGCCATCCCAACTCACTTTTTCGTAGTTCTAGATATAACGATTTCAAAACTACAAAGAGGAATTGATTCTTGACTCAGTTTAAAAGAATAACTTGTTAAAAACATTATCAATTTGTTAGAGCAGAATAAGAATATTTTAGTTGATGAACATGATATCTACCATTCTTTTCTGTTATAAAATATTTAAAAATTGGGCAAATATACAATTATATTCATTGCAAAATATATTTTCCTTTTATGGGTTTGTCCCCCTGTCCCTCTAGCGGACAGTCGGCCAACTATTCCAGCCCTGTCCTTAAATTCCTTCCCTTTAAATATCGGCCTGGGTTTAGGACATACAAAACCCTTTAAAGGAGTGGGCACATCCCCCCCTCTTCCCTCCTCCCCCTTCCCCCCAGGGCCCTCCAGCCCACCCTTATCCGTGCAAAAACAAATAGTTGCGGAGTCCCAAGCCTTGTTTGTCCTTGAGTGTGATAACCCCCCAATTTCTCCAGTTCTAGTCCTTACGCAGGCCCTTATACTTTACCTGTGCACGCTCAATAATACTTGATAACATGCGCGCAAAGAATTCAAATTTTCATGAATATTTTGACATCAAACGATATCAACAGATGGTGCTGTAAGAGATGTGAGAGAAATTGTGCCTTGAAGGTTTAGGTTTAGGTTTAACTTATTCACCGTTACAGGTTGATTAGATAAACTTCAGGGAGCAACGAATTCAAAGAAAAAAATGTTCAACAAATATGGAAAATTTAAAGTTAGAAATGTAGTTTAAATTCTCAAAAATTGCCAAGAACTATGGTAAAGAAGGATGGGTTGAGTGCCCTGTAACCCAACCTATCTATCTATCTATCCACCTTGTGTCTGTCTATCTATCTATCTCCGTTTCTCCAGGTAGAAATGTTAGTACTCCGGGCGCGGTTAAGATTCCTTAGCTCTCTCCTTCTGGTTTCCTGGGTTCTAGGTATACTATGGAGCAGGATGAGTTAAATATGCTTAATCAGTGATTTAAACCACTTTAATATATCTTATTTGTGATTTGTGACCTCGCATTTGTGATCGTGAATGGTCCCTTCGGAGATCCAGTGACTTTAACGAAGCAACAAGACAGTAGCGTTGGAAACATGTATCGTAGAACTTTCCACATAGTGTTTATATTCCTTGTATTGGGCTATGTCCGGGGGCTCAACCTGCCCCCATTCTTTACAGCTGATATGAACCAGTTCACCCTGACGGAGAACACTCAGGTTGGAAGTGCTGTGTACACCCTGGAGGGTGAGGACCCTGAAGGGAGCCGGGTGAGGTTTGGTATTCAAGGAACAGATAAGTTTGAGGTTGACCCAAACACAGGGGTGGTCACAGTAGCTCTACCTATAGATAGAGAGTCTCAGACGGAGATTAACAATAACGAAATCAGGTTAGTTTCATTTTTACTGTATCATTCAACAATACAATTCAACCGGTCAAAAATACGTGATCTATAGGTCATCTTGTCCAAAATGCATTATTATATGGGTTAAGAATACATAATGACATTATGATCCAGGTTATGAATACATTATAACCAGGTCAATAATGACATTATGATTCAGGTTATAAATACATTATAACCAAGTCAATAATACATTATGATCCAGGTTATGAATACATTATAACCAGGTCACTAATACATTATGATCCAGGTTACATAACCTGGTCAATAATACATTACTACCAAGGTCAATACTACATTATGACCTAGGTCAATAATGTATTAGGACCCAGATCAACAATACATTATGACCTAGGTCAACAATACATTATGACCCAGGTCAATAATACATTATGACCTAGGTCACAATACATTATGACATAAGTCAACAATACATTATGGCCCAGATCAATAATACATCATGACCTAGGTCAACAATACATTATGACCCAGATCAATAATACATTATAGGTCAATAATGCATTATGACTTAGGTCAATAATGCATTCTGACCTAGGTCAATAATGCATTATGACTTAGGTCAATAATGCATTATGACCTAGGTCAATAATACATGATGACCTAGGTCAATAATGCATTATGACTTAGGTCAATAATACATTATGACTTAGGTCAATAATGCATTATGACCGAGGTCGATAATGCATTATGATAATGCATTATGACCTAGGTCAACAATACATGATGACCTAGGTCAATAATGCATTATGACCGAGGTCGATAATGCATTATGACTTAGGTCGATAATGCATTATGACCTAGGTCATGCATACAATTATGGCTCGGACAAATACATTATATGAAATCAATAAAAAATAAATTCTGCTATTTTGATAAAATTAAATTGTCCAGGTTTACCGTGATTATCCAGGATGAAGTGGATGAGGGATCGGATAATGTTGTATCTGTTCCGATCTCTGTTATCATTCTAGATGAAAATGATAATCCTCCACGGTAAGTAACAGGGGGGTCATTTTGAAACCATCTTTTAAGTTATTTTTTAGAAAACTTTCGTTCTATAGAAACAAAATAAAAGTAAAGGCAATCTGTCTGTAGTAGATGACATAATGTAATTAACTCAATATTTGGCATATATTTAGAATATAAATATACCAGTTTAAAACCCCATCATTTCAGAGAGTTCATTTTGTGTTTATTTCTTAAGGTTTCGTGGAACACCTTATAAAGCAACCGTGAACGAGGATATTCCTATTGGAACAACAATATTTAGTGCTTTAGAGGTCAGTAGTCAGTGTTAACAGATGTTATTGATGGCTGGAGAAGGGGTTGTTAAATGATTTTAAGGGTTGTTGAATGGTTTGAGGGGTTGCTGGTCATGGATTGAAGGGTTGTTAGATGGTTGGAGGGGGTTAAAGTTGTTAGATGGTTAATGTGGTTGGTCGATGGTTGGAGGGGTTTATGTATGGTTAATGCTGTTATTAGATGGTTGGAGGGATGGTTGGAGGGGTTGTTTGTTGGTTGGAGGGGTGGTTGGAGGGGTTGATAGTTGGTTGGAGGGGTGGTTGGAGGGGTTGTTAGTTGGTTGGATGGGTGGTTGGAGGGGTTGTTAGTTGGTTGGATAGATGGTTGGAGGAGTTGTTTGATGGTTTTTGGATGGTTAAAGTGGTTTTTTAATGGTTATAAGGGTTAATGGATGGTTGGAGGTGTTGCTGATTAGTATTTGGGGGTTGATGGTTGGATTAAAGGGTTGTAAGATAGCTTGAGGGGTTTAAAGGTGGATAATGTGGTTGTTCGAAGGTTATTGCTGATGTAAGATGGTTGGTGGAGTTCATAAGTGGTTTTTGTGGTTGTTGCTATTGTTGGAGGGAATTTGGGAGCTTGATGTGATGTTGGATGGTTGGGGGTGTTTTTGGAAGGTTGGAGGGTTGTTGGATGGTTGGAGGGGTTGTTAGATTGGATGGTTGGGGGTGTTTTTGGAAGGTTGGAGGGTTGTTGGATGGTTGGAGGGGTTGTTAGATAGTTGGAAGGGTTGTTGGATGGAGGGTTGATGGATGGTTGGAGGGGCTGTTAAATAGTTGGAGGGGTTGTAGGATGGTGGGAGGGGTTGTTAGATAGTTGGAGAGTTGTTGCTGGGAGGGGTGGGGCTGTGGTGTTGCCGGATTGTTGGAATTTTTTATGGGGAGGGGGCGAAAGGGGGTCCTCAACTTGCAAAGGGGTTAAAAATGTTTAATATCCATATTATTGAATATATTCTTAAATTTTCTATGGCGGCTTTTGGCCTGTGATTGATGAAGTTTATATTTAAAGCAGGGTCAATTTTTTCTTCAAAATCAGTTTTAACTTTTAACTTTGCGATCCTTAGATGATATCCATGTTTTGGTTTTTCTTGATAAATTATTTTGTTTTTATTTTGTGAAGTAGACCCGGTTTAGACATACGTGTCCTCTGTCATTGTCCTGGATTGAATGGGTTATATTAAGGATTATTTAAACCCACCACCAATCAGTTTTAAACCCTCTCCAGGGTTAACACTAACCATATTGGGCAAATCCCCCCCTCTACGTTCCCACCTTTTATACCACATCTCTTATTAGTATCTATTGTTAAAATATGCCCTAAATAGGGGTCGAGGTTTCTTTCAAAAGTTTTTAAATGTTAAATATTTCCTAATTCAAAACAATCCCTTTCATAAAAAATTAAATTTTCTATTTTTATTTCTTGGGTTTTTTCCTTTAATTTGACCTTTTACGCAAGATGTATACTTAATTAAAAGTGTACTTTAATTTTTGTACTGTTTTGAACCTTTATGTCAATGAAAATGAGGAAGATTTCAACCTTTTTCTATCTCAAAAAAATGTTGCATCCTGACAATTTCCTTCATCGTCGCTTTAAAATAAATATGCAATTCACTTTTTAGAGAAACCATGATTAAAAATAATAAATCTTCAGATTGAAAAATAAAGTTATCTCAATTAAACTTGATCAATTGTTTATTTAGAATAGTTGTGTGTAGAACATGCGGGGCCACTTTACTGGAGGGTCACTTGACATATAATATGTTTATGTTAAGGCCCAGGATGTAGACCAGGTTGGAGAGATCCTTGATGTACAGTGCCTACCTCCTGACCAGGAATCCGCGAACGTCTGCGAGTTCTTTAAGATCATGCCCCGGCAGGAGGACACCAAGATCAACATGTTCCGAGGGAATATTGTCCTGATGAAGCAGTTCAACTACAGGGAGCGCCAGATCTACCAGATCAAGTTGGGGGTGTATGATGGCGTGCACAATGATACAACGGATATTATATTTTCCGTTGTAGACGTACAAAATTCCCCGCCAATATTCGAAGGTAAAGTTCATATAAACATACTGTCACAAACATACTGTCACAAACATACTGTCACAAACATACTGTCACAAACATACCCAAACATCAAAATTTGTATATAGTAGTGTAAATTGTAGAAGAATTGGAATTAACATAATATTTGGAGCATAATTATCTTTTTATCCATTTTTAGGTTCGCTTACCGGAGTTGCAAACGAAGACGACCCAGTTGGCTCCGTTATAATGAAGGAATGTACTTTTTGAACCCAGTATTTGATCAAGATAAAAATAAATATTTTCAAAAAAGATTTTCTGGTCAACTGTATTGAACAAAACAACTGCAAATACATTTTATCCAGTTTAGATAGAAAAGAATGTTATTCTGAAAGAAACGTTGATCAAAAAGTAAATTTGAAACCAGGTTACAGCCAATGATGGAGATACAGGAAGGCCGCGTAGAATTATCTACGAGCTGGTTCAGAACCCTCAGGTATTATATAATTAAAGGGAGTGATAACAATTCTGAAAACAATGCAGAACATTTCTGAGACGAGAAAACATTGTTCTTAACGAAAGGCGAACAATTCTTTTAAAGAATATTTGATTTTTGATCTAAATATCTAAATATAAAATATGTTTTCTATATTTGAAATATTTGTTGTAGGATTATTTTTCAATTGATGTGAATACTGGTGAACTAAGAATAGATAAACCACTTGATAGAGAAGCTCTAGGAAGCTCTAGTGGAGTACTTAATCTTAGAGTTAGAGCAGCTGAACTTAACAAAGGACAAGCAACGATATTTGTGAGAGAGGAACTAAAGAGAAAAGAATGATATAAAATTTGATAAAATACACATTTTTGATAGAAAACTTATTGAAAAAATGTTTTATTTAATGATTTTTTACCGTCTTCCCAATGGTTGAAGGAATCGGAAGATAGAGAAAGTTTGTAAATGGAAACTAACTTTTTGCTGAGTTTAAATCATAAGAACTGGGTAATGGGTTGGGAGTAGGACAAGCGCTTAGAGAAACGTTTAGAAATTAGACACTATTGCATTTGCAACAGATAAAATTAATAAAAATTTTGATTTAAAGGACAAATAAATTGTTTTAAATAATTATTTTTATGATATTTTTATTGGCATAAAAATAATAAACTAAGTAAAATGTGTATTGGGACTCACAGAGTAACCCACACAAAATTAGCGTAATGACTACTTTCCTAGCTTGCTTTATAACATATAACCCTAGTTTGAATTTAGTCATCTACCTCTAATAAAGTTAACTTATTCTTGTTTTTGTCTTATGATAAAATTGCACCATTTTACCTGTGTGTACGAAATAAATCTATCGTAATAAATAAAACGATATTAAATGTTTTGGCAAAGACAGAAACACTTGCACATTTACAGTGAACTATAAATGCAAGAATTGCATAGTAATAAAATTCAAACAGTCGCCTGTGTAGTAATCTATGTTGACATGTTTGTTTGAATCTATGTTGCCATGTTTGTTTGTATGTATGTCTAAACTCAGGAATCCTTTGACCCATTTTACAGACATTTTTATTGGGAATCTCGGTAGGGTCTCGTGGTTTGAAAATATTCTTAATAAAGTTGGTGAACTTTTATAGTGAAAGTTTAGATATCCAAGCAAAGCTGGGTTTCCAAGCTAGTACATAGTGCATAAAGTATTAAGTGCTGTTATTTTATGGTATTGTAAGCTTGTTTCATGGTATTAATTTCATTACAAGACCCCACACCTTAAAAACTTTATACTCACGAGTCAAAACTAGAAATAAAAAAAGGATAATTTTAACAGAGAGAGAAGGGGTGGGGAATTTTAGATATGTAATATACGGGGGAATTATTTTCCCCTGTTTTATGAATTCTTTTAAGATGAATTACACGCGAACCCCCGCCCTATACAAGATACATTACTAAACAATATTAAAATATACTAGGTTTACACCCTTTAATCCAGGATCAACATTCTTAGACAAAAATAAATCCCCTTTTGCCCTTGTAGACCAGGTTGGAGAGATCCTTGATGTACAGTCCCTAATACATGATGACCTAGGTCAATAATGCATTATGACCGAGGTCGATAATGCATTATGACTTAGGTCGATAATGCATTATGACCTAGGTCATGCATACAATTATGGCTCGGACAAATACATTATATGAAATCAATAAAAAATAAATTCTGCTATTTTTCCTCTCTCCCCCCCTTTTAAACTTCCTTCCTTCAAATTTACACAATTTCCTTTTTCTGTTTTTCGTTTTCCCTGCACACTTGTCCTATTGGTTTCTGAGGAAGCCAATAATTTTGCAGTAGCTTTAAAATCAATTTTAAGTGAAACACCTTTTGCTATGAAAAGTCATGACTTCAGTATAATAGCTGTTTTCCTATCCACAGAATTATGGGCCTCACTGTATCATCTCTTTTATACACATAAATAAATAAGCAATTATCGACAATTTTGTCTTTTCCCATCTATGTAATTTGTCCATTAAATGTTCTAAACATGTTAAATGTTTGTTTTTCAGTTGTTTACCACAACACGTACTGCATTGTTTATGTTTATGGTGATGTTTATTACGCTTAAAATCAACACTAAAATAAAATACTTATCCATGCTGGAATTGCACAGGTTAAATATTTTGCAAATGAATGCTGTGCAAAAACTGTTGTAATTAACTAATTAGCAACACGATCTTAAAGTTCAGCCCCCCCCCCCCCNTTAATTTTAATTAATTAAACAGGTTTTTCACAGCTTTTCACATCGTTTTGTTAAAGGGACCGTTCACTTATTTGGGTAATTTCAGAGTAAACTAAACAGCCTATTCGCTACTGAAATTTCCCAAATCAGTGAACGGCCCCTAAAAAAAGAATCTGTTTTGATTTTAAATGACAAGTTAATTTTTAATTTAGATATTTTACAAATTTTATTTTTCAAATTTACCTTTTATTGTCAAATATGTTTTTAAATGTTAAACAACTAGTTTCTAAAATTTGTATTGTCATAAAAAACTGTAGTTTATCTTGTGTTTAGGGTTTCTATAATGATTTCGGTATTTAAAGACAAGTTGGTTGCTAATTTAAACATATTTTTGCACCTTGCATGTTAAGACAATTTCAAAACTCTTTAAAATTAATGTATCTAACAAATTTTTGTTATAAAGTCTGAACAAAATTATATTCTACATATGAGGAAGGTAATGCCAAGGAACAATAGTACAGGAACGCCCAACTCAGATATACGCAAATTGTCTAGTGTACACTGTGGGAGGAATGCTAACAAACCCAGTGCCCCCACAGAAGTTAAAGGGAAAGGACTACAGCTCTGATGTGATATTACAGTCCAACAAAAAACAAGTTAATATATCAAGTTAGAGCGATTACATATGATTTTTGGCTTTCTGGTCAATATGGAAAATACCTATAGCAATATGTTTTATTCCACCCCTTGGGCCCTTTTCCTTCAAAGATGATGCGTTGCCCCTGAATTCTTTGTTTTGATCTCCTCCCACTGCAGTACACGGATATGTCGCATGAGATATGGCGGTTCCTGGTCTATATATTTCTTGGGTAATGTTGTTGTTGTAAATTGTTTTGTTTAGGGTTTCTATTCCTGAAAATGTTCCGTTTGGAACTCCCCTGGCAAACCTGAATATGGAGGTTAAAGATCCGGATACAGGAGCTAACTCACTCTTCAGTCTCAGGTCTCTATCGTTGTGTTCGATCTATCTAAACTCTGATTAAATTTGAAGAAATTTTAATATGAGAGAATCTCATTAAACTGTTTGATAGAATCTCTTAAAATTTGAAAAAATATTATAAAACTTTGATATAATATCGAAATTTGTTTTATAGTATCATAACACTTTGATAGATACTTATCTTATGAATTCATTTAAGAGTCATTTGTGTCAACGACGCAGATCATTTGAAGATCAGAAGTATATATATAATTCAAGTTTTTATTAAACTTTGAACTAAAGTTATAGCAACAAAACAAGCACATGTATCAAAGAGTGAAGTTATACATTTTTTTATTTTCATTGAAAAAGGTATCATAATTAAGTACAAAATTGTGGAAAAAAAATACATAATTATATCATTTAAAAAGATTAAAATGTTTTTAGCTAAAAAATTAATAAAAAACTTCTTTCAGGCTCGAAGATCCTAGCGGGAAGTTTAGTATAGATCCGGTCAGAGCTGCCGGTCATACAGCTGTCAGTATTAAAGTTAACAGCCAGGTAATAGCGGTCATACGGTCATACAGCTGTTAGTATTAAAGTTAACAGCCAGGTAATAGCGCTCGTACGGTCATACAGCTGTCAGCATTAAAGTTAACAGCCAGGTAATAGCGGTCATACGGTCATACAGTGGCCATACTGGTATATTTTGGGTAGTATTGAAGTTTACAAAAAGGTTAAAGTGGTGTTAAGTTATAATGGAAGCAATGAGGTTATTTGGTACTTGGTTATTTCAATTTGCGGATAATCATGTTCATTACATGTTTCAACATGATGCATTAGACTTTTTTTTTGGTATTTAAAAGGGGAGGGGGAGGGGCATGAATGGAAAGTTGATTTGCTCTAAACTGAATATATAAATGCGAGAGGAGGGCTCCATACACAGGAAGGGATTGGATTCCTGAATTGGAGGGGGATGGAGCTCCTAAAATGGGGATCGATTGGATCCATGAAAAGAGAGGGATGGTAGCTTCATAAACGGGGAGTGGTTGTATCCATNGTCCTAGACTTCATTTGAAGTGAATGTCCTAGACGTCATTTGAAGTGAATGTCCATTGATAGAAAACATGTCTGATTCACGTGAGAACCCTTCAAGACTTTGTCTTATAATAATGCATAAAATAGATATCCATGGACAATGTTATTAAATTCTAGATTATCAAATATATTTAATTGTTTTCAATTTTCCAGGGCATAAATTAATCTCAGGGGTTGAGCGAGCAAGGTTATATGCACACCACTGTGCTCTATGCAAAGTCGTGGCAAAAAATAATTACAAAATTTTGCGAGACACTATATTTGGAAACTGTGGTTCGTACTTATAGAAAGTTCTAGCTAATGTTACGCAAAAAATGACACTTTATGCGTAATACAATCATAATTTTATGTATTATGACAATTAATTATCCCTGAAACAAAACTTAATGAATACTTCGAGTTTGAAGACCATATTTGCTCATGATGCGCATCAGAAGGCGCGCACTGAGATTATTAAATGCGCGCTGGCAGAGTTATTAAGAAAAGATTTTTATCCTGAACAGATCTTAATTAGTCTTGGTATGCGGGCACTACTGCACACAGACACACATACAACACGAACACAAACACACCATTTGCACACCAAAGCGCAGAGGGCAAACAGACAACAGAACGCACACACAAACCCACACACAATTAGCACTCTCTGAAAATTCTATGAAATGTCCTGTCCCTGAATTTATGTTTCCATAAAATGTCCTGTCAATGAATTTATTCTTCTCTGAAATGTCCTGTCAATGAATTTATTTTTCTCTGAAATGTCCTGTCAATGAATTTAGTTTTCTATGAATTGTCCTAACTATAAAATGCACATCTATATATGTCCTATCTTTGAAATGTCATATCTATGTAATGTCCTATCTATGTAATGTCCTATCTATGTAATGTCCTATCTATGTAATGTCCATCTATAAAATGTCCTTATATGAAATGTACTATCTATAAATTTCTTTTTCTAAGAAGTGTCCTGTCTTTGAAATCTCCTACCTATGAAATGTCCACTCTATGAAACGTACTTCTTTGAAATGTTCTGTCCATGAAATGTCCCTGTAAAATTGCAATATATGAAATGTCTTTCTATGAAATGTCCCAACACCTAAATATGAAATTAATATTTCCTACATTTCAACACATGCAAAGGGAAGGGTGGGGGGGNGGTTTAGAAGTTAAAGTTTGTCTTACTTTTCTTATTGAGAAATATGCACATCATCAACATATCATGTTTTTCCGTTCCTTTCTTCTTTGTCTTTTTATATCATTCATCTTATATTTATCTTATCTTAAATTGTATCTTGAATTTATTCTCTCCTCTCTCGATCCAGATCTAATAATTTCGCATTTCTTTACAAAAAGCTGGTTAAACTAAGTATGTCATTTACTCTCAGACGCCCTTGGGTTTATCATTGAATCCCTCGTGGGTTTAAATTTTCATAGGTTTCAATTTTTCTGGGAGTAAAAACAATGTTCAAACCCTTTTCATTGTAGAAGCAAGAACTAAATATTGGTGGTGGGTGAAAGTGGTTTCTTGTGCACCACATTTACAATCCCTCAGTTCATGGATTTCTTGCCATATTGCAATTTTGTTTTTGTTTTTATTTATTTTATTTAAATATTGCAATTTTGTTTTTGTTTTTATTTATTTTATTTAAATATTGCAATATTGTTTTCAGTTTTCTTATTCTCTTTAAATATTGAAATATTTAGTTTTTATTGATGTAAACAGGAGAAGTTAAACAGTACTGCAACTGTATTGGTTGAGATAGAAGATATAAACGACAATAATCCAGTTTTTCAACGAGAATCTTTTACAGTCGACATTTCAGAGACTTTAATGCCAGGTAAAGATATATTTTATCCATTGAACAGTCAATATTTAACATTTTTCGACATCCACTGCACACAGTTTTAATTGTTTGAACCCAAGACTATCTTTATTAGTATGATCTATATTTATATCTTTCTATCTATCTCTCTATTTTTGTTTTGAATATTTAAATAATTTATGGAGAAATTCACTTTTTTTGTGTGAATTTTCTAAATTAAAAAGTAATAATACCATTGTTAATAATTCGCAAACCGCAAAAAGGAAAACCATCCGCTATTTATCTTTTGTATCTATCTATCTATCTATCCATTTATTATCTCTTTAAAGAATTTTTAAAGAATCAGCTGGAAATCAAACATTTTAATACATTTCAGAATCTCACTATTTATTTATCTATACATTTTTCTATCTATCTATCTATTTTTCTAACTTTCTGTGTATCTATCTATCTATCTATTCATCTATCTTTAATAAATGCAAAACTACATAGTAGAATATCCTATCCAGCTGTGTATTTACGTCTATGTGAACAGACAAAAACCTCTATAAAACTCAATATTACCCCAAAATTTAAATTTTCCATGAAATTTGAATTTTGTCAAAATTTTCTGGATTTTGCGCATACATATCTTTATCACCCCAACCCCCCAACCCCCATCCATGGCCATTTTCCATCAATAACCATATCTATATATTACCGAAATCTTAACAACCTTTATCCTGTTTTTTAGCAAAAGTTTAAAAAAATCGTGTAAAATCTTTTACAGTGTAAAAACCTTTAGCTTTTTATCCGAAGTAATTTAAAGTTAAAATTAAAAGGTTAGGATAGCGTCAGTGTTCAAACACAATTGCCAAGCACGTCAAGAATTGTTTTTGGTTTGAAAAATTGGGAAAATATTTTGGAAAATGTTTTTATTTTTATTTTATTTGACTTTCCTTGATCTTAGTTTTTATTCACACTTTAAATTATATTTGTATTATTTTTTCATTTTTTTTCTTAAAAAGAAAAATATTGAACCTTTTTTTTGTAAAATATGAGGGTCACAAACCATTATATTGAAGTAGTCTGAGAGAGATAACGTCTTTAAACTAACATTCATTATTGGAGCCAAGGGACTAGAGAGAACAAACCAGAATTTTAGAAACAAAAAGATCCAGCAGGATAAAATCAACTTCAATCTTCAGTATGAAAGAAAAAAAAACAATATACATAACTTAGATGTTTAAAGGGGGGGGGAGGAGGGTAGATTCTTGTAGAAGTAGACATATCATAAAATAAGGAAAAGAGGAGATACAATTTAGAGTTGATAATTGGCAAATGAAGAATGTATTTTTACATGGGTTTACAAGGAAAATCCAAGAGAGGGGTAGAATTGGAAGGGGGCGCGAAAAATGTAGGAAAGGAGATGGGGAGGGGGGGGGGCAGGGGGTTCAATGTACATATTGAATATATATTGAGTTCTGCTAATTGACTGAAAGGTTTTTACACAACGATGTCTTGGTATTCCAGGAATGGCTAAAATATTTTGTCCTTTTCAGGCCCTCCCACTTTGCATCCAACCCTCAACCCTCCGGTTTTGAATACCCCACACTACACCCTTGGTCTATCTATCTATCTTTATCGATATCTATCTTTTTATCTAACTACGTAGGATCTCCTGTGATATCTGTGACAGCTAAAGACCAAGATTCTGGTGAGTTTGGTACAGCTGGTCTCCGCTACCAGCTGGCGGGTAACGGAGCTGAACTCTTCTCTGTCAATCCTGAAACCGGCTTGATCTCCGTAGCTCCGTGTTCAACTCCCGGCTCAGGGGCCTGTTTAGACTATGAACAAACCAGGAAATTTTGTGTAACCCTTTAAAATGGCTAAAAATATAATTTTTACTTTCATTGTAATTCTCTATATTTAAAAAATGGCCAGAATAGTTTTGTTGTTACAATAATCGGTTTCAGGATCTATTTTCTCTCCTATTCCGCCACAGATATGGGCGGAGAGGGGCGGAAAAGCCTCGTCAACATTCGAATCTCCCTCAAGGACTCAAATGACAACCCCCCAGTGTTCGAAAGCAAGGAGTACTCTGCAAACATCGATGAGAACGAGGCGGCCTTTCAGCCTGAGCTGATCGTTAAAGCGACCGATCTCGATGCTACCTCGAAACTGCGGTATACGATCGTGGACGGGAACCTAAACGATCTGTTTAAGATAGATCCTAAGACGGGTATGGTGTCTGTGAGTTCTGAGAAAGGTTTAAGACTGGATAATATCCCAACTGATCAGATTAATCTCAGTGTAGAGGTCACTGACGGAGAAAATACAGATTATACGACGGTCAGTGTCTCAGTCAAGGATGTCAATGACAGGTCAGTCATCTTTTTGACATGCTTTTAATGTGGAATGAATATTTATAATGAGTTTGTCTTTAGAATACAAACATGTTTTTATTTTTTATTTGTCTTTTGAATATTGATTATGTAAAGAGCTAGAGTTTTTTATAATTAATTCAATTTGTCACAGTTAAAAAGGCTATTCGTAAATCCATGTTTAGATTTTTTGATACTTTTATTATCTCAATTTTTTTATTGTCCTATTTTCTTTTACAATGTATAAATAAGGCCAATTAACTTCTAATCGGTCAAAATAAAAGCTCTTTTTTTATTCGATGAACAATCCCTTTAAATCATATTTGTAGATATCCAACCTTTGAAAAGCCTGAGTACATGGCTACAGTGCCTGAAGATACTGTACCTGGAATACTGGTGGAGCAGGTCAAAGCTACAGATGCGGACTTTGGGGTCAACGCAGAGATAACATACAGGATACAACAAGGTATACATCACAGTATCCTAGAAGTCCTAAAATAGATAACATTACTTTAGGGGATCTAGAACTGTTAGAAAAAAACGAAGATAATTTTAAAAATTTTGACTTTTTTAACAATTTTTTGTAAAATGTATATGAAAACACATATCCCCCCCCTTACCTCTAGAATACATTTGTTGGTTTAGGGAATGAGACATGATGAATTAAATAGTTATATTTATAAATGTTCAGACAGTAATAGACGAAGTAAACTGTAGAGCTCACGAAAAGTTAAAAAATAGGTTTCTATTATTTGATAATTTGCTCAACAGATTTCATCATTTTCAGGGGCATATGATGATTTTTCAATCGATCCTAAAACTGGCGAGGTTCGACTTTCTGGAGAATTAGATTTCGATACTCGAAGTCAATATCTCATCGAGATCGCAGCATTCGATGGCGGGGAACCTTCTTTAACAGGTTAGTGAACTCATTACAATATATTAATAACCCGTCATCGCTAAAGGGACTGTTTGCTGTTTCAAAATAAAACCAAACGTTCAAAGCTCGTACAAAAATTGACACCTTTTTCATTTAACCCTATCCCTGCTGGGCTACTTGAAAACCAGGATATGCTGGGGGGGGGGTCAATTTGACACCCCCCCCTCTAAATCCCATGTTTTATGTCCAAATATGACAAATGATACATCATTGGAAAGCTCTTGTGCTCTACTTTTAGAATCTGCAAAAAAAATTTGCAAATTTGCAAAAATTGAATTTTTTATCGCAAAATCCAGTTATAAAGTAAAAATGTTTGCAAAAAAAAAATTTTCCAAAAAATTAAAAATTATACATTTTTGAAAAGCCCTTTACCATGCCATTTCAAATATGCAAAAATTTTTGCAAA
The DNA here is from genome assembly GCF_000591075.1 of Eurytemora carolleeae. Lineage (NCBI taxonomy): Eukaryota > Metazoa > Arthropoda > Copepoda > Calanoida > Temoridae > Eurytemora > Eurytemora carolleeae. The sequence goes on along the minus strand of NW_019396574.1, from coordinate 71,538 downwards.
ATTTTAAATAACCTGATTTTTAATCAAGAAAAACTAAAAATGTGCAAATTTCCTTTGACAGGTTGTTTGCAAAAAAAATGCAATTTTTTCGCAAAACTTGTGCAATCCGTTTCCTTATGTCATAGGCTTTCCAAAAAGCTATTTTTTTCAAAATCTGACAAGTGAAAGTGGGTCAAAACAAAGATTTAGTTTGTTACAGGCAAAAGCAGTCATTCAGGCAGTGTGCCTGAGGACTCAGGCAGTTAGTATTAAAGCCCGGTGTTAGGCCTAAAGGGAGGGCTTTGGGTATGTAAGAAAAGTCAGAAAATTTCAACAGTCTCAGACCAATACTTTTTGAGTTATGTAAAAAAAAACTACAGGGGGGGGTCAAATTGACCCCCTCCCCCCAGCAGGAATAGGGTTAATAACATGGTAAGCGACGTAAACAAACTCAATAAAAACCAAAACAACTTACAGAAAAGTAAAATTCTTAAATTTATATCTTTTAAATTTCTAAACGTTTGAGCATTTTTTTTTGTATTTTATAGGAATCTAAATTGAAACCATAATCATTAGAATAATTTTCACTACAAAGTGAGATCTTCAAATTCGTGATTAGTCCCTTGAAAAGCAGAATATGATTTAGGGGAATGTTTTATACTGAAGTATGTATTGTTTAAACATCGGCTGAATAGATCTAAATTCGTGTTTAGTCCCTTGAAAAGCAGAATATGATTTAGGGAATGGTTTATACTGAAGTACGTATTGTTTAAACATCGACTGAATAGATCTAAATTCGTGATTAGTCCCTTGAAAAGCAGAATATGATTTAGGGAATGGTTTAAACTGAAGTACGTATTGTTTAGATATCGGCTGAATAGATCTAAATTATTTAATGGTCACGACAAGCAAACTTTTCATAACTTCAAAATTAAAGGGATTGTAAACGTAAATTAAAGGGATTGTAAACGTAAATTAAAGGGATTGTAGACGTAAATTAAAGGGATTGTAAACGTAAATTAAAGGGATTGTAAACGTAAATTAAAGGGATTGTAAACGTAAACTAAAGGGATTGTAAACGTAAATTAAAGGGATTGTAAACGTAAACTAAAGGGATTGTAAACGTAGATTGTAAACGTAAACTAAAGGGATTGTAAACGTAAATTAAAGGGATTGTAAACGTAAGTTCAAGTGACACTTCATCATAAGGTAACATGTCCAATTCACAACGGTACCATTTAAAGCTTCGTATGATCAAGAATAAATGAGCTATCCATGTTTCTCTGTTTGAAATTTAATTATTTTTCATTACAGAAAAACATGTAATTGATTGTCAGAATTTAACGACAGTAATTTCTACATTATTGACCGGATAAAGAAAGGGTACCTTAGTCAATCTAGCATACTCCACTTTTTGAAATGGAGGGATAGTGGATACTTGAAATAACAAGGACAGTCCCTTTATACAAAATTTGCAAAGAGAGGTTTTAAAAAATTTTGAGACTTTTTCAAAATATACGTTTGCAATAAATTTATTGCAATGTAAAGCACACTTTCTTACAATTTAAAGCTTAGTAAAAAGTTTTCCATGTATAGATTCTGACACAAATCAGAATTATAATTGTCGTAATGTCTGAAGACTATTATCAATGCTCGGTCGTATTTGAACTTTGAATGTATTTCTAAATTGCAAGGTATTTTTATTGCATTTTTATGGTTATAAAAACCTTCCTCCCTTTTATGCATATTTTTTTCAAATATTGTTTATTTATTTTGGATTTAAACTTTATTTAATAGACCCTTCGCTTCTTTGAAAATTAAACCATTCATTAATAAATACAGGGGACCTTTCAAATTATCATTTTGTTTTAGGAAAAAAAATTTAGAATAGCTTTATTCGTTTAAATTTGATTTATTTTCAACTTTGAATTGCGTGCGTTAATATTTATCCCTGAAATTTGCATTTAAATTTGTTGAAAGTAAATAATCGGCGATGTAAAAAAAAACTGCATTGAAAACAGTTCGCAATCTGACCCAGATCCATGATTGCACTTATTTCTAAATAATACAGGGGAAATATTTATTCGAAACTTTAAAAACATGGAAAAATGGAAAAATTGAAAATTGTCATAAATTTTTAAATATTACTAAGATTTTTTTAAAAACCTATCCCTGTCTGCAATCTGCATTTAAGATCTTAATTGGACCTGTTTGAATGAAGCAATTGAAAATGAAAAAAAAATCTACAGGATGAATAATTATAGTTTTTTTTTTCGCTAATAGTCCATGTTTTTATGCAGAGATCCCAATATATAATGAGACTCTGTGCACAATCTAAAATTCTTTAATTATTTATAAATTCTTTAATAATTAATCAAATTCTTTAATTATTAATTAAAATTCTAATAAGTGAACTTGATTTCCTGAACTAAATATGCAAGGAAAAAGATTAAAAACATTTCGAGTAAAGAATAAGTTAATCTGCAGATTAACAAAAGATCGAGATCAAGGATTTATATCCACAATAGAAGAGTTCCCAATATCATCTTTATTAATATATTGACAGTTTTGCCGTTCAAGAACAAAGTATCATGAGATCAAAGATCATTCTAAACTTGACATTTTTAGTCCTTATCCGACCTATAGGCCCTAGCCCCCAAAACCCATCTACCCTCAACCCCAACCTCTACACCCTACCCTGCCCGCCCCCACCCCCATTGTTATGACCTTTTGCTCCTTTAATGACTGCTATACCTTAAATAACTCAATTTTAGTTAGCATATTGAATCATCTAAAACATTTGCGCACTTTAACCTTCCAATCCCGGCAAAAAAAAATATTTACGATGCAAAAATATAAAAACCGTTTTGTGGTGCAAAATAATGTGCGAGGTGTTTTTTGTAGAACATTTTTAAGTAGCTTCGCCAAACTGTATATTAGCACTTTTTTGTTAAGTTTTTGCAGATTTATTTTTCATTAAACTTACCGTGTTCGTGGGGTTATTATGTGATAGGATCTTTACACTGTAAGAACTATAGGTCTGGCCGCTTTTTAAGATTGCTATCAGGACGACCGGAATATTTCACGATTGAAGCATTCAAAAAAAATATTTGTTTACATTATATGTATACTATTTTCAATAATAAAATTGACACGTCTACGAATTAACAAAATATTACAATTGTGGATGAACAGCACACGTACGCAAACATAAATGGCTTATTTATATAAGACTAGGCTTTTAGGGCGCTTCGCGCTTTTCTATTATTTCAATTGTGAACATGTTGTCTTTGTATACATTGTAAAACAAAAACGTAAGAAAGGGTGCGAATTTTAAAAAAAAAGTTCGTGGATTTTGAAAATTTATTAGAAATCGAATTTTGTTGAGGCAAATTTTTGAACTTTTGATCATCAATAAACCTTCCCTGGGGTCACATGATGTCCCACACAAATTTGGACCAGATCGCTTCAGACGTTTTGACATTTTTTTATACAAACAAACAGACACCCAGACAGACAAGCAAAGTTATAGATATATTTAAGAAAAGAACTATTTAACACATGATTTGAGTTTTTATTGTATCAACATAATATATATAGATACAATCAAAAATACCAGCTTATACAATAACAGATTAAAAGAGTATAGTTTTATATAAAAAATTTTGTAGAATTAAATTTATATAGTTTTAAAGGAAACAATGTTGAAAAAAACTAATTTTAATATTTCAGAAGAATTAGATTATTTAGCTAATTGAAAATTCAGATTTAAATTTCCACTCGCGTAAAATGAACAGGTATAATTAAAAATGGATTTTAACCAGGTTTTGGACAAAACAAATATTTTACAGTTTTCGGCCTAGTTCAACTATCAAACCTGCTAATTATATAGTATATACTTATTCAAAACTGTACAGTTATAATACCCCTTCTCCTAGGACCACAACTCACAAATTTTGTCTTTTCAAAATTTGTTCATGCCTTGAAAGGAATTGAGTCTTTGCCACAAACTCTGATTTTCCAATCCCTATATCTTTGCAACTCATATGTCTTTGACCGTATTTATTTCAAATAAGTATACTGCAGTTAGATCAAATAATCTAAGTTTGAAATATCAACGGTTTACTCCATCAGGTTCCAAAGATATAGAGATTTAAAAATATAAGTTTTTGAGAAAAACTCAATTCCTTTGCTGAATGAAATTCTTGTATCTTGATGGTTTTAACAAATATCTATATTTGAAATACAGGGTTTCCCAATAAACATTAAACATGGGATTTACGTGACGACTTTCAAATCGTCTTCGATCCTGACGACATTTATTCTTACATTTTATCATAAAGAAACATGTTCAAAAGACCCTATTCCTCCATATAACCTCCGGGATCTACATAATGTTGTCTGCCCGCTTTGTTTATTCAAAATTGTTCTAGTTTAATTTAATTTCAATTTGATAAAATGAAAATATCTAAGTTTTTAAATATCTTCTTATTTTTTACGTTACAGAGACGGTTGACCACAATTTGGAAAGTCCAGGCGACATACAATATTTTCATACACTCGATCCAATCTAATTATTTTCTGATAAAATACGATTATAAACTCTTCATCACTCAATCTCCATGTTTATTGGAACATCCTGTACATGATCTGAGACTCCCTGGTTACAATCAGGAATTTGATTTCTTCCATTAAATAACGATATTTGTGTTGTAAACCTTCATTTCATATAATAAATTGTTCGTAATAATATTTGAAAAGAAAAATATTGAAAATATTTAACAAACTTCTAAATGAGGTATTGTCCGCATGCAGTAAGACTATAATACATCCTCAATTACTATTTATATAGATTTCAGTGTCTTATTTTTAAACCCTTATCTTTAGTCGCCTTTCATTTACGCGAAACTTATTCAAAATCTTTATAAATAAAAAATAAAAACTTAAGAACTTTTTCCGAGCTTGAAACTTTTGAAACTTTTTCATTCAGATTAACAGATCTTTTATTGGTTAAATCGGAAAACTGTTGACCAATATTTTATTTTCCCAGAAGGAGCGAATAAGCTTAAATCATCTGTCTATTCAAAAAGTCCCTGCTCTTTTCCTTTTCAAATAATCAATTTAAAATAAAAAATTCCGCCTCAATAATTTTTGGAAATTAAAAAATGCAATAAATCTAGCAATTTGTAATTCAATGTTTTGTGAGTAAACAAGAATAAAATTTTCAGCATTATTATGTTTATATGGACACCCTGTAGCCCATAATTATGTCATAACTCTTCACAATAAATGTTAGCATGATGACCAACATATAGCGTTAAACGACCAAATAGTTAATGGTTTGAAGTTTGAAGAGAGGGGGAGGGGGAAATTTTATTAAATTATAAAACTTTAAAATGAACTTTAATGTTCACAACTGTGTTTCAATTTTTATCCAAAATAATGGGATTTTAGTCCCACTAAACCGGTTTATGAAACACTTTTTAGTATTTGATTAAACGAAAATCTTGGTTTAAAACTAATAAAATTGTTTGTTTTTTTCTGTATGATGCAAAAAATCATAAAAACAACACAAAAGCCTCTCCTTTGACCCCCCCCTCATCTTTCTGAAAAAATATTAGTTTGAGTTAAAATCCTGCTTGACATGAATTGAATGAAATTAGTTGGAGCATGATGGATATAATTTTGACGTAGCTATTACATTGATTTATTAAAAGTAATCACCCACCAAACCCTTTTTTATCCACGTTAACTCTCACCCCTCATACAATACCCCTGAGCACCTTATGTCCTTATTCCACGGGTTGTTTTAAGAATTTAAAGAAAAAAATCGAAAAACGAAAAAAAACTTATTTTTTTATTTTTTTGGGTTTTGGGGTTAACCTTGAAAATTAATGCAAATATTGTTTAACCTTGTATTTTAGGACATATGACTAACGTACGTCTAAAGCGCCCCCCCCCCCTCCCCTAGACCCGCTCCATTAAGGATCTCTTTTATATAAGAAATTGATTACTTTAGCTGCCCAAAGATATTTTAAACGAATTGATCGATTATATTATACATCCCTCTTTTCAAACAATACAAGGATATGTTATAAGACTCGCGTAAAGAATATCAAAGTGCGTAATTTAAAGTGACCCTCCATACAAATAGGTCAATTCACGATTCCCACCCCCAAAAAAAGATTTGATCAAGCATGAAATAGATATCTATGTTTATAATTTTGAAAACAGATTATTTTTATTTGTGGTTTCTCTACAAAAGTGAATTGCACAATTCTACTGTAAGAAAAAAGTAAACTACTAACTAAATACTTTCAAACCTAGAAAAAAGCATCTTCCCCATTATTGATCAGATAAAGGTTTCAAGGGTACCGTTGTGAATTGGGCATTGTCATCTTTGCATGGAGGGTCACTTAAACATTACAGAATTTGTGCCACATTTTTTAATTAAAAAATAGAATATTTTTTTTCATTATTCCTTTTTGACAGTGCAGAATCGTCATACATTTTCAGAAGCTAATCTTAATTGAAGTAAGTATATTATTGATATTTTTAGGGACCACTGTACTGAAAGTTGATGTTATGAACAGGAACAACAAGCTTCCATACTTCCTTCCGTATACACAGCGCGTACAGGTAACCAAGCATCATATGTACTTTTAAGCATTTAACCCTTGGAAGTTATTATTTTTTTAAAGAACGCCAGTGTCAACTTTCTCGGGTATAATTAGCCTTTATAAATATATAAATGATAGCTCAAATCTGCTGCAAAATCCACAAGTCACTTTTATAAATGCAGAGGCAAAAAATCTGAATAAAATGTTGATCAGGTCTAAGTAAAACTAATATTATACATAAATTATTAGTACTGAAATTAAAGTTTATATTTCTTTGTTAGATAACTGAAGATACCGCCCCTGGGACAAACATATTCAGACTTAATGCCATTGACGAGGACATAAAGGACATCAATGCTCTGACCTACTCCATCACGGACCCCATCACAGCAGTGGACAAGGACGGAGTTCCTCTGGAGAATCAGGAGAGGTTTGCTAGTATACTCCGGGTAGATCCAGCTACAGGAGCAGTTTTCCTTGATCAGGAGCTAGATAGGAACTCTGTAGCAGTTATCAGTCTTAGTGTTAAGGTAACGGATACTACTGCTGACCCTCCTCAGGATGGAATAGGAAACCTTGTTCTAACCATCATTGATGTAAACGATTTTGCTCCAGAGTTCTCCCCACCCTGGACCCCAGAGCTCAAGTTCATCAACGTGGACGTCCAGGAGGAGCAAGCTGTTGGAACCATCGTTCACACCTTTACTGCCACCGACAAGGACTCCAACATTGCCCGGTTTGAGATCACCCCCGAGAACGAGTACTTCGGCCTGATCAAGGGAACCGGGAAGCTGATGCTGAAGCAGGTTCTTGATTACGAGGAGTTTAAGGAGAAAAGATTAACCTTTGACCTCCTTGTGTTTGATGCAGGTATTCCTGAGAAAAGTGCAGATGCAGTTGTTATTGTAAACATTAACAACGTGAACGATCAGTCTCCGATCTTTGATCAGCAGATGTATACTGCAAGTGTTGCAGAGAATGCTGAGCAAGGAACACCTATTGTAACAGTTTCTGCTAAGGATCTGGATGAGGGAGAGTATGGTAAGGTTACCTATAGACTAGAAGGAACTTACAAAGATGATTTCTCAATTGAACCTGAAGGAGGAACTATCAGTGTTGTTAATCCAGAGCTACTCAATAGGGAGAAAATTGAGCATCTTATTATTCAGGTCAGATAAACTTAATATTTAAATAAAAAAGATTAGTTTTTATTTATACCTAAATAAAATGAATAAATGATATTTTCGGGTTTATTATCACATTGAATGAAAGGGCATACAAGAATTATAATTGTTTAAGGGTGTACAAAAATGGTATGAAACCCATGAACTAGTATTTTTTATTTTATTTCAATTAATGACTAAAAGAGCTGAGTTCTGGCCACTAATTCAAATTTTCTAGTCTAATCTTTATATCATTGCACCCTGATATTTCTGATCCTCATTTCTGATTATTCTAGCAAATATCTGAGGTCATTAGTTTGCAGATATATATGGATTAGAAAGTCAGAGTTTGAGGCAAAGACTCAATTACTTTGGTTCAGTCATTGAATCCGCTCTTAAAATTATTGATAGATTTAATATGAACATTTTAAAAGAAATCAATGTTTCATATAAAAGCAAAATTATAAGCCCCCCCTCCTTTGACATTAATGGCTCTCTAATGTTATAGTGTTATTTTCTCATCATGACTTGAATTATCAAAACCTTCATTCTAGGTTGTTTCTGAAGATTCAGGCCCACCAGAATCAAGACGATCATCAACGGTTCCCGTAAACATCACAATAACAGACGTCAACGATAATCCTCCCATCTTTGTTGAGAAGAATTACAGAGCAACTATTGTAGATAATATTCCATATTTCCCAGAGGCATCACCTATCGCCCAAGTGTTGGCTACAGATGATGATATTGGATTAAACAGTAGACTATTCTACTATCTGGCCGAAGGTAACTCAGAAGGATTATTCCGTATTGATAATGTTACTGGAGTGCTCTACCCCAACGCCAGTTTCCTCGGACAGAAAGGAAAGGAGTTTATCCTGGTGGTTGAGGTTACTGATGAGGAGGGAGAAGGTGAATGGGAGGGTCCTGACCAGGCAAGGGTAACTGTACAAGTAGAGAGTGTAAACACTTACAAGCCTAGATGGAACCCTGCCCCTCCTCCTAATGAGACGGTATCAATCAAAGAGGAGACAGAAATGATTGGAGTTGTTATCAAAACTGTCCAAGCAGTTGATCAAGATGGAGAAGAAAATGAAAATGGAAGAGTTGGATATTATTTTAAGATAAAGAATGAAAATGTTCTTGAAACTCCTGAGTTTAAAATTGACGAGAGAACAGGAGAAATTAGATCAAAAGTAAAACTGGATCGAGAGTTGCAGGATAATTATGAACTTGTCATCATAGCTAAAGATCATGGAACCCCGGTCGCATTTGAAACCTTGAGGTTCCTGAACATTGTAGTAGAGGACATAGATGATAACCTACCTTTGTTCCCGATGTCTGTTGGGAACAGCGTGATCAAGTTCACTGTCCCTGAAGAAGAAGAACCTGGATACTTTGTAGGACGTGTTGAGGCCTTGGATCCCGATGCAGGACAGTTTGGTCGTATCTTCTACTATATCCTGAGCGGTAATGAAGGATCCTGGTTCAGAATTGATAAGACTCAAGGTACCCTTTACACCAAGCAAAAACTAGATCGTGAGGAGCGGGATGAATATACTCTTCTTGTCAAGGCTTCTAATAATCCCGGCATAGTTTGCGAAGCTACGTACTGCGATATTAAAATGACTGATGACGACGTTAATGATGATTCAATTATTGAAATTGACATAACTATTCAAGATATCAATGACAATATGCTGCAGTTCAGCAGTGACAAATACTACGTGGGGGTTCCTTATAACGCGGGGGTAGGTGATCTTATAATGGACGCTACAGCATTTGACCCAGACATGGACAATGGAGATGTCAGCTACTCCATCAAATCCTCCAACTTATTCCGCCAGGGGGAGTCCATTTCTGCCGGGTCCCTCGTCCCCTCACCATTCAAGATTAATGAGGGAGGGAGTAGGATACTTCTAGATTCACTCATGGCAGAATACAACCAACTCATGTTTAAATGTGTTTTTAATTTATTGTTATTACCCAGGTTTGAGATAAATATAGAAGCAAGGGAGCATAGTTCTGGTCATATAGCTCGAGCTACCATCTACCTATGGATCTACGAACCAAACCAACAGATCAAGCTTGTCTTAAACAAGGATCCCATGCACGTGGATGCCAACAAGGAGAACATCATTAAAGAGCTGAGAAACGTCACTGATAACATTGTCGTCATTGACGATATCCGGTATCATGTGAGCCCTTCCGAAGGTTTACGACGAGACATGTCTGATATGTTTATTCATGTTGTTGACTCCTACTCCAACACTATAATTGATCCTGAGGTGTTTGTAAAATCCGTAGACTCTAACTACGACCACCTGGCTGTTTACTACGATGAGGTCGGAATACGTCAGGTTCTTCCTGCCGAGGTCAAAGAGGAAAAGGTTGTCTTTGACTCCAACGTAATCGCCTTCCTAGCACTGTTAATAGTTCTCTTCGTGGGTTTAATCACCTTTGCTGTAGTCTCCTGCTGCCTGAAATACTGGGTGTTTACAAACAAACCTCAGAAACTACGTGGAGGAGATTCTCCTCGACCCTTAAAACCTGGTTCCGTTATTGACGATGCTCCCATGGGAGGGACGGATAACCCTCTGTGGATAGATCAGAAGTATAAAGCGTATGAAGAGCAGGAGCTAACTATGACAGTACTAAGTGATCAGGAAAACAGTGTTATCAGTGGAAACAATGGCAGTGGAAATTCAAGGTAGGCATCTAAACTTGAAGTCTTTGCCACAAACTCATAATTTAAAATCCATATATCTTTGCAACCTGATGGAGTAGACCTTTAATATAAAAATTGAATTACTTGATCCAACAGAATTCATGGTATGCTACATTGAGTTGCAAAATAAGAGGGCTTAGAAATCAGATTTTTAGGGCAAATAATCAATTCCTTTGTTCCCTTCTAGTTGGGTTTAAAAACTGTTTAACATGGATATTTTGCAGAGACACATCATGATTTACTTCTTGCACTTTTGCAATTTGATGGTTTGGATTTTTTGCACATTAACTTATTCTAAGCTTATTTGCACATTTTCAGGTTTTTGAAATTAGCACTTTTTTCAAACCTGTTTTTTTACCTGGAATTTTTAGCTTTACATATTTTCAGACGGGGTAGTGTTTCTCAGAGTCAAATAGAGACCCAGAGTAATGCTTATGCTACCATTAGCAAACTACCGATGGTTCCGAGCAGTCGTCGTTCACTTTTCAATGGTTCCCTGGACCTGTTTGACCATGAACGGGACTATGCCACACTGGACCGGTCAAACCGAAGTCCCTTGGGACCAGTTGTTCCTGGAATCACAAGCACACCGCTCTCTTACACGTTACCCCGGCGGGATCCCCGCCTGGCAAGCACCGATTTTGGCGGGTCAGAATACTACCTGGGGGGCGAAGGAGAACCTCAAATAGTTGGAAACCTTAGTTAAAATCTAAACTGATGAATTTTAAACAAAATGTAAAAATTGTTAAGGTTTACATCAAAATAATCTTTGTAGGTGAAGTAGTGCTAAAAATCTGAAGACAAACTTCGAACAATCACGTTTAGCGTTCTCATGTGAAATGATATTCAAATAGCATTTTCAGTTCTCAGATTCGAACAATTCGGATCAGATGCGAATCGCAATCATTTGATTAGCTCAATTCTGAGTTATTTCATCATGAAGTTTTTATAGAATTATTTATCCAATTATATAAATACTAGGATTTTACCATAAAAAGAGAAAATTTAATTTTTATTTTTTCCTTTGGATTTATCATTTTTTTCCTAAAATTATTTCTGTAAACTACAACATTGAAATTATTACCCAGAATCTCTTCTAACAAGACGCTTCGTGTCATAATTATAACATTAATATTTTGCTCAATTTCCCAATCATCGCCATGTTACTAACATCTAAGAAACCTTAATATGTTTGTAAAATTAGGAAAAAATGCTTCAATCGAGATTACATCTTTAAAAGTTCTGAGAGAAAAATAAATATTTCAATAAACTTTTATCGACTTTATTCAATTGTTATTATATCTGTTAGTTAAAGATCAATACAAATTTTGATTTCGTAAAAAAAACTAACAATAAATTTAAAGAAAATTTTCCCTGCTCTTCCTCCTTCCAATATTTTTCAGTGGTGCCTTTGTGTGTATCAACAAGTTTAAAGTACTGTAATAATAAAACCTATATGTATTACTATGTAAACTGAAAAAGTTAGAAATAATAAATTTTACATAAATGTCTATGAATAATGTTTTAGAAACGAAATATTGATTTTCAGTTTTTAAAACGAAGTTTAAGCATTCCATTTATACTAGAAGACTGGATATACAGGTTTATTTTTGATTTAGCTTATTGGATTATAATTCCACTAAAGTAAATATTTTAAAATTTTCACTCTAAAGTATCATAAAATTTTGTAAATTGAGATTAAAACTAAAACTATATTAAAGTTCCGATACAGAATCAAAGTTTTTTGAAAATTGACGGAAAATTCCGTAAACGAAGGGAAGGAGTTTGTAAATTGTTAAGTAAAAACGAACGGAAAGAAACGTTCATAAAAAAACTAACTTTCCATATCGTTAATTTTATGCCTAACCCAACTTAAACTGAATTATTTACATTTTATTATCAAAATATCCTTAGACAACATATGTCTTAGTATCGATGGTAGAGACCCGACAACTTTTTTCTTTCTCTAAAAAAGTAATAGCTTACGCGGGCCCACCATTATGTTTTTCTTNTGATTTTTATTTTCATCGCACTGTTGCTTAATAAAGATTTATATCGTTTTTAATGGCAACGGAAATGAAATTTAAAAGGGGAAAAAAGGATATAACAAAAAAGTTTTTATAGTTTAAGCGCCTTTGTGCTGTTTATTTTGGTTCATTAGATTATTGTCATTTAAAAAACATATGTTTCTTTGACCAACACTTTTCGTAGCACTAATAAATACTATTATCATCATTTTTATCACAACTTTATCACAAATGAAGATATCACAATTTTTTAAATTAAAACTAGCACAGCAACTTTCACACTTTTTTTACAACAAAAATTATAGATAACATGTTCGAAAAATTAACAATGTACAAGAACAGTTTAGATAATTGTTATTCCAATATTACTTTTTATCACGGTAAGTAAGCATAGTCCGAATTTAATGAATTTGAGCCGCGTCTTAAATCCACCAAAAACCGGTTTCAATTGAGCGCCGGTTTAAATCTTTAAACATTAACTACAATGTTAAGTAGAATCAACCATATTTAAGCCGCGGCTCAAATTCTTTAAATTCGGCCCCTAACTTACTTGATCTATATATTGACTTAACAAATCATCAAAATAAATTAATATCTTCGCCCAAGTTGAAAGAAACAGTTGAGCCAATTCATTTGATTTTCTGCAGTTTTCAATCTATTAGTTGTTAATTAAATATATACAAAGAAATTGAGTTTTTTTTCACAAACTTTGTCTTTCGAATCCTTATATCTTTGCAACCCAATGTCGTAGACCCTAGATATTTCAAATTTTGAATTCTGTTAGATCAAATAATCTAAGTTTGTAATATAATAAAATATAATAATATACATCGTCAGGTTGCAAAGGTATAGGGATTAAAAATGTAAGTTTGTGGCAAAAAGACTGAATTCCTTACAACTTACAAGGCAGAAAGACGTAATTTAAAGTGAACCACATTTAAGGAGTTCAAAACGGAACCTTTAAACCTTTGTCAGATCATCGACGACGAAGATATTTTTATTTTTCTAGATAAAAATTGTGTTGCGGAAAACTCTAGTCAACAGTGTACACTGTAGAGCTTAGTATACTGTATACACTGTAAATTTGGCGCCAATGACGTCACATGATTTCCGGAATTACGCTTACGGTCTCTTTCTGCTTTGTAATTTACATATTTACTAAAATTTTCTGTTCGGACGAAAATTTTACAATTAAAAAATACTTTTCCATTATATTCACAATGCATGAATCGGTTTAAAAGTATATGGCAATGTTTTTTGCTGTATTTTATGTTGTTATTCAATTATTTAAACATAGAAAAAAACCATCTAGAGGGGCAGTCTGCTGTTTGATGATATATAATATTTTTTTTGTCAATTATTTTGCTACTTGTAAAGCCACTAGATGTCGTGCAGATGTTTTTTCTTCCTTCAATATTTTAAAACCTGAAAATAATAATTTAACTATAATTTATATTTCTACATGTATATAATCTATATTTCTACATGTATATAATCTATATTTCTAACGTATATTTCATGTATATTACATAAAAGTAATTTCCAAATTATTGATTTCATGAAAACTTTGACGCTCATAATTTGAATATAGGAAAGCAGTAGTGATGTGCTTTGCACGTAATTTTAATATTTTTTATTCAATGCAGGGGCAAAGACAAAGCCAACCCTCTTCGAACTAGACTTCCAAATAGATATTCTGTATTTTAATAGATATTCTCTAAATTAATGGTTTACTGCATGCTGAAAACATCTAAAATAAAATGAACCCTGATTGGATCAGGCGCTAATGGACTCGGCATTCAGGAGTGTTGTGATTCAAGCATTTGTAATTTTAGTAATTTCTAGTAATTTCTATTAACCAAGTAAGAATGGTTCCCTTCTAAGCTTTTTCATAATATTATTATAATATGGAAGATATTTTCTATTTTTAAGTCTGAAAAGTGTTTAAGATTTCCTTTTAATTTTTTTATGAAATACGCCAACTGAAAATAATCAATTTTCAAAGAAAAGAGGATGGATATCTTCCGATTACTCAATCAGACAAAGCTTTGAAGGGTGCCGCACCATAGTTTCAGTATAAGTAAATATGTCCATTTACACTGTTAGCGCCGATTGAAGGATTCATAACTCTGATTGGATAATGAGATAGATAGAAAGATAGATGTTACCGCCATACTATTTCTATTGGTTCAGAATAGACATTAAACACATGACTTAACCCTGATTGGATCAGGTGCTAATGGACTCGGCATACTGGAGTTTGCTGTGAACCCACCACTATAATTGGAGAGTAACTTGAAATTACGTCTCTACAGTCCCTTTAAATCTGTGAACATTTATGAACAAAAATATTTTGGATTTCGAAAAAAATCAAATCAAAACTAGAGGAGTTAAAAAGTTTCAAAGTTGTCCCGGCAATGTCGCATAAGTTTGACTTTCTCCCTCTGTCTATTTTACAGTGTATACCTTGACTTAAAACCTTATGGTAAGATCGTCTTTCCCAATCATGAATCAGAACAACACCATTGTCCTCCAATAAATCATTTCTGAAAATACACACGGGCACAATTAGAACTAAATAATAATTAGGAAAAATTTTCTAAATAGATTTAATCGTCGTTTTTAAGATTCACAGAAATCTACATTATTAATTATGTTATTTTCTGCAACTTTTCTTGTTGGATTTTTTATGTAAAATTTCAACTGTTAATAATAATTAAAACCTGAATTGTTCATAAGTTCCATCATTATTACTTCCGGCGGGAACTTTAGCATTGTATGGTTTAGAAGGTTCTATCACCTTTACTGTAACCTTGTCCCTAAGAAATATACAAAAAAGAATTCATTAAAAAATAACTTATTTTAGAAATAGTTTTTGAGTTTTACAGATGTATAATTGAACAAGTCAACCATTTAAATCCAAATAAATGAAATATATTAAGACTAGGGTTTCCAGCGAACGAAACGTTTCGCGAAAAAATGCGAAAATTTTCAGTCGCATTTTCCAAATGTGAAAATGAAGCACAATGGTCCCGAAAAAAAATGTTTGCGAAAAATGCGAAATGATACAATTGAAGAATCGTAGATTGGATTAGTTTGTTTACCTGTGCAATTCATTTTGTAAATACTCTTTAACTTTTTCTCCCCAAGAAGGAACGTGTTCGATGCAACGCCATTTCTTAACAAACCTAAAAATATGAAATTTTTTCCATTGAAAGATTTTATTTCAATGTTAATGTTTACTTAAGGAAGAAAGCTAGTTAATAATTCAAACACGGTACAAAATATTCATGGTATTTTAATTTATAATAATTTTCTACCGAGTTTCCCGGAATCAAAATATTTGAGGCAAATCGGTCAACCGGTTAATGATCAGGCATCCAAGCAGACAGTCAATCAGAGATTACTACTTTATATCCATAGATAGCGGTGTTTGCATGTATTTATGTATTTAAAAGATTTAATTTAAGTAATGCCTTTTTGTAATACATTTTAACCTCGGTCCAATAATTTACATCAAACAGGAGTCCATATAATTCCATCAATACGATCCCTTTGTTTATTGATTGATATTTATGGGCAGAAATTAACCATGTTTTTATTGTCAATAATTTAAAGTATGGTGCCAAGTTGTAGAAAAAATTCCACACTGCAGGGTGTGCATATAATACTCAATTATAAGTTTTACAATATTTAATGAAATACTCTAACTTATGAGTTTAGTCTATTTATGCAGGTTTAGTATTTTGTATCCAAAGGATCCTTAAATATCACTGAATACAGAAGTCTGTTTATTGGTCGTGTACTCCAGCTGTACACAATATAACCTGGTGTGGAAAATATCGCATATTCTATACTTATATAGATCTTTATACTCCCTTATATCTGGTATATATTATTATTCATCATTTATATTTGTCTGAAGCAAAATTACATTAAACAATATAAAAGTTTACAAAATAATACTCTTTTCTCTGGATATCGCATTTTATAATTGACAGGGTTTGCCAAAAAAAACAGGTGCCATACAAGAATTTTAGCAAGTGATAGTTTAGTTATTCAGAGGTGGTTTTCAGAAATGGAGTTTCTTGGTCCCAGTCTAGTGTTTATCGTTTTCTAAAAATGTGGTATGATGACAGTACTGCAAGGCTTGATAGATTTTCGCACATTGCTTTGAAACTAACACTGGGTTTGCAGAACTTATGCAGTTTCTTTAGATTTTCTTTATTTGATGTTGAGATATATCTTCTAGAGCCGATTTCAAAAGGGTGAACAGACACAGCCTTAGTTTTTATATCTGTGATAAAATATTCATACTAGTTCATCTTTTGAGTGTTGGCATTTTATCCATATAGCTCTCGTAGAGGAGTACAAGAAGCTATATCAAAAAAGGTTATACATCGAGATGTTAGTGGGGGGACCAAAATACTACAATTTTTAGTTTTGATTTTTAAACAAAATAAAATGCAATTATTTGTCAATTTAAAACGAATTTTTGAAAGAATTTATGACAGATGTGATAAGTAAAATTAATCTCGCTCAAGATTTATTTTCACTAAAAGACTGGAATTTGTCTTGAAATTGTGAACATTTTAACATTTTAACATTCCCCTAAATAGATTATATTCAAACAGTTTATCAAAAACTAAGAATAAGAAGAAAAATCTGAGAAGAAATAAAAAAGTAATGATAACGCTTAAAAAGAAATAAGACCCAAGAGGAGGGGAAGTGAAGGAAAAGGGAAGGGAAAGGGGAAGGAAAAAGAAAAGGGAAAGAGAAAAGGGGAAAAAAGGGAGGGGGAAAATGAAAGGAAAAGGGAAAAAAGTAAAGGAACAGTGTAACAGCGGAAAAAGGGAGGGGGAAAATGAAAGGAAAAGGGGAAAAAGTAAAGGAACAGTGTAACAGCGGAAAAAGGGAAGGGTGGGGAAGGGGGAAGAAAATGATCTCTTTAAGTTATCGAATTTGGGAAAGGAAATCAAAACTAAATTTTAGGCGGGGGGGGGGGGGAATAAAAAATTGGAATTATATACACCCCTGGCTTTTTTTATTATTTAGCGGAGTATAGAAATGCAAAACAGTTAAAAAATTATTTCAGAACTTAGTTGGTGAAATTGAGATCCCGAAATGTTTGCAGTAATGTGTACAATGTAATATTTTGTCATAAATTCCTTAGATAAGATAAGAATTTTTTCATACATACAAACATTCATAAGCAAAGATAAAAATTAAGAATGAGTCATTGATAAAAATTAATCATCATTTTTTTTGATAAATTATCAAGTTATTAATTGAATTTATGGAAACGAACATAAAAATTTTAAAGATTCAGGTATAAAATAAGAGTGTTAATCATATGGTCTTACAAAAAATAAAAAATATAAATTTGTAATTTTTAACTAAGAAAGGACATTTCATCACAAAAAATCTAACTTTATTAATGTTGACAGTTTTTTTCTTTGATTGACAATGTCGTTTAACATCTCCTTAATTAAAACGTACTTTTTCATCATCACCTAGCTTTTCTCACTCACTCACTCACTCACTCACACACTCACACTAACACTCACTCGTCCAATCAGCTAGTTCTAACAACCGGAAAACTTCTCGAGAGATAAATCAACTTATACCTCAATAATATTTTCCGTGAAAAATGTTAATAAATAATGATGAAAAAATATATCTTCAAGGTCAGATGGTTTTTTTCTCATCTTTCTTGTAACTTGAAGAATTTTTAATAAAGTTTTAATTTAGTTTTGTAGATTCACATCCCCGATTTTCCAAGAATTGGAGAGAAAAAAAAGAAAAAATACGTCAGCAGGTTTCCCCCTTTTTATACTTTAAACTCGAAAATTGATTTATTTTCTACTGAAATGATTTTCCAAAATTCAAACTAAAACTAAATTAAAACCATTGTTTTTCTTTATTAAAGCCTAACTTCTGCTGATAAGTTTCCGAGAAATGACTTTGAAAATTGATATTTAAATTTTGCTAGATCAGCAATTCAATAAAAAAAATCAGGGAACTTTGCACAAATGCATTCATTGTTGGAAACAACCATTACAATTTAGTTTTCATATTTAATATTAATTTTACTAGCTGAAGTACTCGGCGTATCCCCTGAAATTAAAAATATTTCGAATTTGAAAATAAATTGATTTTTAAAAATCGAAATTTTTTGGTTTAGTCACCTCCAGGGTACCCATGGGATCCTTAAAAAAAAATTCAGTCATTTCGGTCCAGCCGTTTGGCCAGCTATAGCTAACATTCAAATATACAAACATATATTTACAAGACTTTTACGGAGCTTCGCGCCAAATCTTCTTTTTCAATTTTTAATTGTGGCTTTATCTGTAAGCATCTTCTCTTTATACAGTATAAAAAAATTTCAAAAAATTGGCGGATTTCATAATATTTTTTCGCGCATTTTCAAAAGTTTACTTAATTAAATAATTAAAGATAAACATATTTTAAGATTACATATTTAAAGTCTGATTGGCAATAAACCTTCCCTGGGGCCAAGCAAGAAACGATCCCACACAATAATTTTCATAAGACAAAATATAAATAAAATAAAGATAATAAAGTAACATCACTAGGTGGGGGGGGGGAGGACAAGAATATTCATATCTAGATAACATCGTGCTGTGTAAGAATCTTACGATATTCTAAGAAATTGGAGTATTTTATCTCCAGACGAAATTTGTAAGGCTTTATATGAGAAGGTAAAAAAAAACTTAATTGAATCTTATTTCATACCCCCCCCCCCCTTTCCATACCAATTACTATCACTATGGAATTGGATAGGAGAGTACAAGGTACAAGGAAAGTTATTTCATAAGTGTACGCATTTTTTTTACCGCAGTGAACTGTCTTTGGGCGGCAAAGTAAACATAAGACGGATGTCAAAGCCTGACATGGAATCCATATTCACAAAACAATCTATGAAATACTCTGGTCAAAGGAAACTATTATGAGAATTATCAAAATTATCAAAATTAAATACTAGACGAACACTGCTGCATCTACTTTTGTTTACAAATTCCGCCCAGAGAGAACTGGTTTTAATATGTGCGCATAGTATACACAACGGCAATTAACTTGCATTAGTACCTTGGGAGAGGGCTAGTTTTAAAAAAAAAGGCACCGGGATTCAATAGGAGATCTTTATGTAAAAAAACTTAGGTGAATAAAAGTAAAATCAGGAGAGAAAAATTCTACGAAAGAATGAAATTTCCGCCTGTATAAATGACTTGAAATTTACAGATGAAAGTATGCATGACTGGAAGGATGAAAGGTTTAGAAATGAATGCAGGAATAGGTGAAAGGCTGTAGGAATGAATGCAAGAATAAGTGAAAAAGCATGAATGAATGCATGAATAGGCGAAAAAATGAAAGATTTAGAAATGATCGCAGGAATAGGTAAAAGGGTGAAAGGGTGTATGAATGAATGTAAGAATAAGTGAAAGGAAGCATGAATGAATGCATGTAAGGTGAAAGGATGAAAGGGTTTAGAAATGAATGCAGGAATAGGGGAAAGGGCGAAAGGGTGTAGGAATAAATGCATGAATAGGTGAAAGGAAACATTAATGAATGCATGAATGAATGCATGAATAAATAGGTGAAAGGATGAAAGGGCTTAGAAATGAATGCAGGAATAAGTGAAAGGGTGTAGGAATGAATGCAAGAATAAGTGAAATGGTGCAACGGGTGTAGGAATGAATGCATGATTAGGTATAAGAATTCATGAATGAATGCATGAATAGGTGAAAAGATGAATATGTGAAAGGATTACGGCTGCATGAATGAATGCATGAATGCATAAGTAGGTGATAGAATAAATAAATATATAACTAAAATAATAATGAATGAAAAAATATTGCTGCAATGTACTGAATGCCTCATTTCCGTATTTGAGTTCTAACAATAAACAGAACACAGGTCTAAAATTAATCATGAATTGAGGGCTGAGGCTTTAGTTGTCACTACATTGTAATCCAATATGTCAACTAAACTAGCTCAAATAGAAAAAGGGGACGAAATATCTTGCGGATTTTGATTTAACTGAAATGTAATGAGTCACTTTTTGAAGAAAAAATGATGAATTAGAATACTTTAAAACCCCTGAGCGTAATAAAATTCTTATCTTGACACAAATTGTTGATTAGTTTCAAGAACATTGTTTATTTATCTGTTAGGACTGAATAAATGTGTTTGGCCTGAACCTAATCCTATTTAAAGGGACTGTAAGCGTATTTTCAAGTGTCCCTCAATGCAAAGTATTTTTTTCGATTCAGAAAGTGCTTATTTCAGTTAGTTTTTCCATTGCTTCTTATGAACACGAAATGCGCAAGTCATTGATATATAATATACTTGATAAGACATAGCTTTCAAGGGTACCGTTGTAAATCGGGCAACTTTAAATGGAGGGTCACTTAAAATTACACTTACAGTCCCTTAAAGTGAGTGCAAACATGAATTGCAAGAAGTGCATAAAGGCACAAATATTGGCTTAAGAACCAAGGATACTCTAGACCCTATAATCCTTACACGGGATACAAAGGAATACAGATTCGAAGAAAAAATTAGAAAAAAACTTATTCGCTTTGAACAACATACAGGAGCATTGAATTGAATATAATAGGTAAATGTTTAATTTTTAGTTTAACGATATATT
Source organism: Eurytemora carolleeae (assembly GCF_000591075.1). Lineage (NCBI taxonomy): Eukaryota > Metazoa > Arthropoda > Copepoda > Calanoida > Temoridae > Eurytemora > Eurytemora carolleeae. Next base: position 50,347 of record NW_019396574.1, on the reverse strand, counting down.
TTTTTAACCTAAAAACCTAAAAAAGAAAAAGGTTTAAAATCATTACAATCACATTTTTTACATTTATTTTACTTGTTCCATTTTTCATGTTTTTGATTTTTCATCTTTTGTTAATTTAAAGGTTTGCCTTGTTTCCAAACTGAAAAAATACCCCTATAACCCTACCTTCCTCCCGTCCCTTTCTTAAATATCTTTTGTACATACAATTTACGCCTTTTTTTCCTTTGAACTGCACCCCCTCCTCCCTTCAGGTATCTTGGTATACAGTAGCGATTAGTGGAGTTCCGCCATGAGTTGTAGGAATTAAATGATTTCAAGAGTGTTCATATATTCATTCCTTCACTCATTCACCTATTCATTCATTCATCCTTATATTCATCCTTCCTTTCATCCTCACACCTTCTTCCTTCATTATTTTTATTCATCCTCACACCTTCTTCATTTATTACTATATTTATCCTCACACCTTATTCATTCATTACTATATTCATCCTCACACCTTCTTCATTCATTATTTTTATTCATCCTCACACCTTCTTCATTCATTACTATATTCATCCTCACACCTTCTTCATTCATTATTTTATCCACCCACATCATCATGTCGTTTCCTGCTTATTTCTTAAATTTGGTTTTTTAATATTTGTTTTTTCTCATTACGTAAATAAGTTTCTTTAATCAATACTTATTATAATTTACAGAACTAAATGTAATTATTACACCTTAGGGGATTTAAAGAAATTACACCCCCCCCCCTCACCCATCCTAATCGTAATTTTAATTTAATGATATTACGGTTCGTTGAACAAGAAATTCAATTTACCGGTTTCTTGTCTTTTAAATTCCACTTGCCCTAAAAGCAATGTATAAAAAACAAGCGTTCTGACTTAAATAAGAATAAAATTTTAATAATATGATAAAAGTAGATTATGATATAGGAAAATATATTCATGTTTCAGTTTTTTATTATTTTTATCTAGTACCATAGTGGGATTAATGACGGATCTCTTTTCTGATATTCCTAATTTTTCAAGAGATTTTGATTTCCATTCAGAATTATCAAATTCGACCACTAAGAAATCTGGCTTCAGTGAAAATTTCTATTCAATATAACAAAATTAACAAATTAAAAAACTCAAATGAATTTTGTCTCTGCCAGATACTTCAATGTTCTCATTCCTATATATTTGCACCTGATGGTATTATATTATATGATCTAACAGATTTTAAAGGTGAAATATCAAAAATCCACAACATTGGGTTGCAAAAAAAAGCGATTACATTTTAGGTTGGTGGCAAGAACTCAATTCCTTTAAGCTAAGTAGCTTAACTACCTCTCATTCAAAAATTCCCGCCCCCTAAGCGTCTTATCAAACAATTGAACATTGGAATTCAAAGGATTTTATCCACTTAAATGCTTGCACTGCTATCCGATCAATCTCTTCCAAACAACAGTTATTCTACGACCTGAATCAGCCCCCCCCCCCTCTGCCCCCATCTTTATAAATCCCCCACCACCACCTGAATCCCCCTTCTTAAAAACCAGATACATTTTTTATGTAAGATTGATAATATAAAAAAATTGATCTAAATATTGTTCCAATTCTCAAACCAGAAAAAGTTGACTGAGATCGGAACTTGATCTCGATATTTACTGTGGGCATTTGTAGATTTGAAGATCAATGCTTGATCCATCATACAGGAATGTCGAAAAGGAATTAAATAAGTCCATTGATCTGTATAGGATGGAGATCAATGTTTAATCTCGAGATTTACAATACACAAGTTCTTACATCTTTATTTTTATAAAATAAATATAAAAAATCTAAAAATCCACTATCTCCATTTAATAGTTATAATTAAACCCACCCACCCTTTCCTCCTCTCAGCTACTGTTAAAACTAATATAAAACAAAGGCAGCCTGAATGTAATTTTAGATCAAAGAATTTAATTTTAAAAATGTCGATTTTCAACTCCAGTCTATTTACTCAATAAAGGGTTATACAATACATCACTACTATGTACAAAATAGAAATAAAAAGGTACAGCAAAGGTTACTTTAAACAGGACAGTACTATAAATAAGTTTTTTAAGGTGAAACAAAAAAACGCTAAAAATAGAAGAAAAACGCAATTTTATATCAAAGATTTTAATTTTAATAACTTTGATTTTCAGTGACACTGCAATTAAAAGTACCACAAAGGAAACCTATATAGGTGCAATACAATATTAAAGTTTTGGGGAACAACAAAACGATAACATTCAAATAAAAAATCTGAGAGTTCCATATTTGAAGATTTCCCTGCACAGTAGAATCTTTAAATTTAGAGTCTGGGAAAAAATCATCAGCATTGGAGTACTATTGGAGACCCCGTGGACGTTTGGTTGAAGACCCCCAGGTTCTCGTTGATTGGAGACCTCCATATTTTCATAAGTGACCCCAGATTCTCGTTGGAGACCGCCAACTTTTCATTAGAGACCCCCAGCATTTCATTAGAGACTCCAATCTTTTCATTGGAGACTCAAATCTTTTCATTAGAGACTTCAAGATTTTACTAAAAACTCCAGATTTTCATTAGAGACCCCCGGTTTTCGTTGGAGACTAACAGATTTTCATTAGAGACTCTAAATTTTCGTTGGAGTTTCCCAGATGCTCATTGGATTCCCTTAAAATTTGATGGGAAACGCCAAAATTTTCGTTGGAGACCCAAATATTTTCATTGGAGACCCCAAATTTTCATTGAAGATCCCAAGTTTTCTGTTGAAGCTTCCAAGTTTTTCATTGAAGACCTCAGATTTTCGTTAGAGACCCCCATATTTGTATTAAATACCCCCAGATTTGTATTACAATAGCTAAGATTTTCAAAAAAAGAGCTTTTTTCTTTGGAGACCCCAAGATTTTCAATGAAAACCACCGAATTATTTTTAGAGACCCCCAGATTTTTTTTTGGCGACCCCCAGAATTTTATGGAAACCCCCAGAATTTAGTTGGAAACCCCCAGTTTTTTGTTGGAGACTCCCAGATTTTTGTTGTAGACCCTCAGATTTTCATTGGGTTCCCTTAAAGTTTTGGCGGAGACCCCCGGATTTTCATTGGAGATCCTCCCAGAATTTGGTTGGGTTCCCATAAAATTTAGTTGGAGACCCCCAGAATATCGTTGGAGATTCCCAGCTTTTTGGTGTTATAAAAAATATGAAGGTCACCAACGAAAATTTATGGGTCTTTGATGAAAATCTGGGGGTCTCCAATGGAAATATGGGTGTCTCAAACGAGCCTTTCACGTGGGTCTCCAATAGAACTCCAATGCTGATGACTTAAATTTCGGGTTTACGTGATAAATAGTCGAATTTTAGATCAAAGGCTTTTAATTTTAAGATCTCGATCTTCAATTGTTTCTACTGCAAAGGGGGGGGGGGGAAAAAAAAGAGCATTATTATCAAGGTTTATGTTACAGGCCTGGTATCCGAACTATTACGCATATTATAATCCTACGCAAAGATTGAATCAATATTAAATGTTTAGTCTGAAAACTTTGAATAACAACACAACAGACAGAAGCTGATTACTAGACTCAAACCCTAATATATTAAACCCTATATCTTAACCTAATGGTGTAAACCTTTCAAATTGTAAACTTTGCTTGTTTGATCCAGCAGAAATATAGTTTGAAATGACAAAGGTCTATCATCATCAAAACAGTTTCGAGCATTAGAGTTTGAGGAAAGTAATCCGCTTCTTTTATGAAAAAAATTAGGTGGGCAGTCTCAGTTTAGATGTTGTTCTTATCGTCGCATCCCTGTACCCGGTTTAAACCAATAAAGTTTTCAAAATAAGGTTGTTAAGTCTGAAAAATATGAGTTGGAAGTTTGGTTTGTTTTAATACAATATAAAAACTTGGGTTTCTTTGAAAATAAACAGGGGTGTACGTTTTCAGAATAATCATTTATTTTACCAAATTCAGCGAATAAAACCCTTAAAAAAATATACCCCTGAAAATAAATCGTTCCTAACAGTGCAAATTTTATCTATTAAACTTAAAAGTTTCATCCTAACTTAATCCCTTATCAAGAAACGAGAGATTTTGATGGCTCCCCCCCCACATCCATCTCTTACCCTCACTTTACACTTAATCTGCACAGATTAGATAAATTCAAGTTCTGCTGATGTCAATGTGTGTTAAAAACTCAGTTATGATAAATATTCATCAGTGAAAGCTTAACCGAAATATTAACCTAGGATAGATAGATAAAATTCGAGGTTTCCGAAGATAACTTTAAAGAGCAAAGGCGCCTGTGCATTTATCTGTTATCAATAATCTAATAACTTAAGGAATTTCGTTTTAAAAACTATTGGATTTCTTGGGACCTTCTTAGCAAGTGTTTTGTGTCCCAATTAAAAGTGAAAGAGAAATTTCTTAGTTTATCAACAAATCAAAGATAACTTGAGATAACTTGACACAATCCCTAATTTTATCCCTGATATAGTCAGAGTTTGAAATATCAAATCAAATCAAATCATCAAATCATCCGGCTGCGGAAATATAGGTTTTAGAAAAGTAGAGTCCGTTTTTAAAGTTTAATGCATGATCCGGTTGACACATAAATCTTAGTTTAACATCATTAATTTTGTTCAAATTTTCTGAATTTAAATTATTTTAAAATCAATGTTTTTCTAAATATTTACAACGCGTAAACGGTCTCCGGTTTAACATTCAAAATCTTAACTGTGGAAGAAATTTTTGGGCATGGATTCGGATCCGAAAAAATCATGCCCGGATCGGACAAAACAAAAATGTTAAAAAAAAGATCAAGATATTCATGATACCACGTGCACAACCATATTCATGTAATAATAATATTTGTCTTTTCTGACCTCTGGAAATATATAAAATAAAATAAATAAGAAGAGAAGAAAACTGTTTAACAGCGATAATAACAATAATAAGACGGAATTCTGCAATCTTGTTAAACTTGGGAGGGAGTGGGTCTCCTCATCATGCTTATTTTTATCGAGATTCATTGTTTTTGTTAAACTTCCAATTAGATCTTTGCTTTTAGAGAAAACATATATATATATACCACCAACCCTACTTAGACCAAAATATGATTCACTAACGGAGGTCATAATAAATTAACATGATGCAATGAATCATTGCGATTACTTATTAAGATGGTAATTCTAATTCAGTGTTTGGAATGTCAAGTTCCTAAAACTTGCTTTAAGGGGAATATCGTTTTTATGTTAAGGGCATGCCTGATTCAACGGTATCCTTCAAATCTTTAAAATTTCCAAAATACGGAATCTAATTTGAAAAGTGTTTAATTCTGACAGTTTCCTTCTTCGACAACAATCCGCAAGCCACTTAGTAAGAGAAACCAATATCAAAATAAAACAATTTTTAACCTTGATCAATGAAAGAATGGTACCGTTCTAAATCGGGCGTGCATTTCTATATATGGAAAATCGCAAGAAACCATACGTATACAGTCCCTTTAAAAGTATCAAACTAGGGTAGAAGCAAGGAGATATTGAATAGAAGGAGGGGGCGATAGGGTTTCCGTACACTTTGCTCTGACGTTTTTGGACTAGTGAAGAACTAGTTTTTACGTAACAACAATAATAAAGATTGTAAATAATAACACAAATAATAAACAGACATCTAGCAGGATAACCTTGAATTTGATTTAAAATGTATCTGTAATAAAGTCCTTTTCGTATATAACTAAAATCCTTAACTTTTTCAATCTTTTATAACAAGATAATACTACTTTCACAGTTTACTAACTCATGTTTGTTTACATAAGATCGGCTGCCTTTGTTATTGTTGTTACGCAAAAACTAGTTCTTCAGAAGTCCAAAAACGTCACAGCAAAGTGTGCGGAAACCCTATCTCCCCCTCCTTCTTTTCAATATCTCCTTGGGTAGAAGGAGCTTTAATTTGTTGTGCTCACCCTGTATATTTGTTTAAGTTTAATTTTCACGGTCTGTAGCACAAACCAAACCGTATAAAGAGAAAATTAGAAATCATGAACATATCACAAGGAAGCGTGAACATTTGAACATCAGAACAAATTATTAGATTGTAATTCATGCAGTTTATCCAGGGAGCAGGTGAGATTCAATATTTAATGTTGTAAGTATTCACGGGTGAATTAATTTATATTGAATTGTTTTTATATTTATTTCGGATTTTTATTGTTAAAAAAACCTAAACATTGTATTTAAATTATTTACAAATACATGTCTATATTTTAACACAAAAAATTAAGAAAAATCAGGTTTTTAAAATTTTAAAAATTTGTTATAAATGTAAATATAAGTCGTGGTCAGGATTCGGATCAGCGAAATTTTGGCTAAGGCTCTTAGAATTCTGACCTGGGAGAATGCATTAACTAAAATAAACAAAAAATCAACTCCTCACTTTAAACAGATAAGAGATAGTTTAAACTCCACTGATCCGTCTTATGTCATTTCCAGGGCTATATTTTCTTGAAACATCTAATTTAAATAAATTATACACCTCTGATTAGCTTTTCTAATTATTTTAGATTTAGTTTCGTTTCTTCTTCTATCCTTATAATTATAATTATTATAATGGTTTTAGATCAAAATAGAACAATTAGAAGATTCTCAAAAAAACAGTGTGTATGTGTACTGCAGTGTCTTTAGATTGTGTTGTGTGGGAGGGATGTAAACAAGATTATTCACAGAATTGTTTTAAAGCTTCTTGACCTAGTTGAGAGTATCAAATTGCATACAGCCCCCCCCCCTATCCAAACATGATTGCGCAATATATCTATCCAAACATGATTACGCAATATATCTATCCAAACATGAGCGAAACAAAGAGTTTGTTACTGACCTGAAAAACATAACTGATACTAAGGGAAAATTTAAAAAATTGGGGTAAAAAGTATTTTCTAAGATGGGAACACTTGTCTGAGGAAGGAAGGCCAGCCATTATAATTTCTCTTCCGAACCATATTCTCTCATTAACTTGTCAGAGCCACCTCGGAATTATCGTCATTCAATTTTTAAAGTTTCCAATTCTCAAAGATAAAACAATTTTTTTAATCTGGCCACGTTAGGGCATTAAATATGGATGCAAAGATTACATCAGGTTGGAATCTTAAACCCATTTGAATCATGTCAAACTTTATTTAAGTAAAACTTAAATCTCTTCTTCCTCCGTAATGGCTATATAAAATAAATAACAAAATATTTATTGATGATGACAGTTACGAGACCGTTTTGAACTTTATGAGAGAAGATACAAACTAATAAACTTCTTAACCCCAATCTATTACTGTTTGTACATAAGAAATTTAAGAAACTTAGTTATTTATTCCTTCATCATTTATAATTAAAAATTAATGGTTTCTAATATTTTTCATGAAAATTTATTTAAGGGACAGGGTCAGTGGTCACCCCCCCCCCCCCTTCCCCAGGAATTTCTGAACTATGATAATCTGCTGCCCCGGGCTAAACTGTTGAAAACTAAGGTAAATTATCAAAATACTGAAACATTAAATGATTATTATAGAATATAGATAATTCAAACAATGCAGGACCATTGCTCAATACAAAAGATACATAGATTAATGGATAGATAGATAGATGGATAGATTGATGGATAGATTGATGGATTGATGGATTGATAGATTGATAGATTGATAGATAGATAGATAGATAGATAGATAGATAGATGGATAGATAGATAGATAGATAGATAGATAGATAGATAGATAGATAGATAAAGAGATAGATGGATTGATAGATTGATAGATTGATAGATAGATAGATAGATAGATAGATAGATAGATGGATAGATAGATAGATAGATAGATAGATGGAACAACTTTGTTACGCAAACAAGTATCTTTTGTTTTCGATTGAAGTTACATTGACAATCTGGCAAAAATAGGGATTTCTATTGAAAAGTTTTAATAAATTCTCCCCCCCCCCCTCCTCCTCCCCCTAGATTGAAGCGCATCCAGGTGATTAACCATAAGTGTGCGCGGCATCCAGTATAATTATACGCGCACAACGGATTCCTGATTTAATACAGAGTTTTAGATATATTAGATACAATTTCTATATCTAGACATGTTAACGCTTTCCTTTTTGTTTCTAGAATTAATACAGGGGGTGTAAATTTTCTATAAAATCATTTACCCCCCCCCCCTCTTTAAAAATAATATATTTACCCCCCAGAAGTTGGATATGTTTGCGGGGTGCGAAACAAAGAGTTTGTTACTGAACTGAAAAACATAACTGATACTAAGGGAAAATTTAAAAAATTGGGGTAAAAAGTATTTTCTAAGATGGGAACACTTGTCTGAGGAAGGAAGGCCAGCCATTATAATTTCTCTTCCGAACCATATTCTCTCATTAACTTGTCAGAGCCACCTCGGAATTATCGTCATTCAATTTTTAAAGTTTCCAATTCTCAAAGATAAAACAATTTTTTTAATCTGGCCACGTTAGGGCATTAAATATGGATGCAAAGATTACATCAGGTTGGAATCTTAAACCCATTTGAATCATGTCAAACTTTATTTAAGTAAAACTTAAATCTCTTCTTCCTCCGTAATGGCTATATAAAATAAATAACAAAATATTTGGCATACCTTTGCCTATCATCTTCCCCATAAAACCACCACCCGGAAAAATTCTTTGGTTTTCACTATAATTATTAAGAAAATGATTGAAGTTCTATAAATTCGGAATTATTTGCGGCATTCTACTCAAGGAATTTCTGAAAATACTCGTTAAACAGGGTGAAGTATTTTTAAGGACATCAAACTTGAAACTTTCATTTTCATGTGTGCCCTAAAGTGTCCCGATTCTTAAAAAAATGTTATAAATGGGAGGATTAGACACGATGATTTCGAGGTGGCTCGGACGAGAAAATGAGAATGTGGGTCGGACGAGTAATTGTTGTGGTTGGCATTCATCCCCACCTTGTCTTTTGAAGTCCAATATTTCATGTTGAGAATTAACCCTGGAGAAAGGGCACTTTAATCATGAAGCGATCACCAATTAACCCCCCCCCCATATGACAACAACACAATTCCAGGAACTTTATTGTGGAAATAATGGGGAGGAGGGTTGAGCGCAGAGATAGGTGGGGGAGGGGGGGTCGTCCCAGAATTTCACAATCTTGTTTTATTTTATTTCTTCAGCGTAATGTACGTCATTTCCCATATCCTTCGCATGTCATCGTCTCGAAAACGAGGAATATACGAGAATCAGATCTACAAGAAGTCCCATCTCGAATATTCTAATGTTTAAAGGGACTGTTGGCGTAATTTCAAGTAACCCTCCATGCACAGATGGTTATTTGAACGGTACCCTTGCAATCTTAATCTGATCTAAAATGTTAAAGATAACTAGGGTTTTCATGACTCGAAAAGTATTTATTTCTTTAAATTTCTTCATTTCTTCTTATCAGCCAGTAATGCGCAAGTCACTTTCGCAGAGAAACCGCAAATGAAAATAAAAAAACATGGATGTATTGATCAGACAAGGCTTATAAGGGTACCGTTGCAAATCGGGCACTACCATCTTAACGTGGAGGGTCACTTGAAATTACGCTTACAGTCCCTTAGAATCTAATATTTAAAAATCAAAATGTCGGCCTTGTCAACCTGAAGATGATGATGTTTNGGGGGGGGGGGGGGGAGGAGAATAAATAAAAACGAAATGAATTCAATATATGAAAATAAAAGTGAGAAAAAATGAAAGTTTTACTGAAATAATAAAACATGAAAAGTGAACAAAATTAAATTAAAATAAATGAAACGAAATGAATCTAAATTGGAAATAAAATTCAGATGGAAATGAAAACAATTTAAATGAAATATAGGGCCCAAAAAGTGAAATATAAAAAATATAAATTAAATTGAAATAAAAATGAAATCAAATGAAATGAAATTGAAATTAAGAAAGAAATTGATTTTAATCAATGCTTGTCACAACAAACTGTTGAAAATGAAAAGGCGAGAAAAGCATTAAAATATTGAAAATAATGTCAGCACCAGATAGATTTGTTTGTTAACATTCATCTCCAGAGTTTTTATATTTATAAAACTATCACGTTATCAAGTGTTGACAACTAATATTGAAGGAATAAGATAAAAATAATGAGAAAAGTTTAGGAACCATTATACACATCTGTTAAAAGATTATCTCTAGAACATATCAATTTCTCTCAAGAGTTTCAAAATTCCCTTCCCTTCTCCTTCCCTTCTCCATCCCTTTTCCTTCCCTTCTCCTTCCCTTCCCCTTTTCTCCTTCCCCTTCACCCTTTTTCATTACACTTTCCTTTCCCTTACCTCCCTTACCTCATAGAAAAAACTTCAAAGTTAAAATATTTAGATTTTTTAATAATTATTCTGTCTAAAAATATTTTTAGATTATTACTTTAGACAACATACCTGAAATAAAATAAAAAATTTACTTGTTTTGTATATTGAATAATATCTTCGTTTGATTTTGAAAAGCAAATTAAAAAATAATAAAAATGTTACCATATCCTAAAACTAAAATCAAAGATATAACTTTTATTAAAAATAATAACTAAATTATGAAAAAAAATGCAAATATTGAAGTATTACTTATGCTAAGAAGAAAAATAAGCTTCGAATTTCTAAGGCTTCCTCTATCCGTTGATTAACATATATATTGGAGTAAATAAAAAACATTGTTAAATAATTATCATCACTGGTTAAATTAAAGTGGGGGGGAGAATTTTTTTAGAAGTCAATAAATTGGACCCTATTTCTTCCGTAAAAATGGATTTTGTATCCGTATTAAAAAGAAATGGATCAGAGAATATAAATTAAAGGAATTTGATGAAACCTAAGCTATAAGCTTAGCAATGTTTATCATTCAGTTTAACGTATCAGTTAAAATTAATTTCTATTGTTATATCTAGGTTATATCACCTTTAACTACACATTATGCAATTTTGCTTTTCAATATTTGTTTAATGAATTTAGAACACAAACAAATAACCATGGACTATAAACAGACCTACAGGGTTGCCCACAAAGGCTGAGACTGTAAAGACGACGTGAAATTCTTCAAATATGAAGATCCCAGGTTTAAATTAAGTCTTGTTGCCTTGCCTATGATCTTAAAATGCTTTGTTTAATAAATTGGCAAAGAAAGAAATAAGTTTATAAGTTGCGGGGAATCATTAATGTAAGGAAACAGACGGTCTATATTCCGTCCATTCGTCTCTGAATGATTTTTAATGATCTGAAGAAAAAATAGTATGACAAATTTTTGCATTCTTTTAATCATTTTTACCCGAAAATTCATTAATTCTTCCCTAACAATCATGTTTCCCCCAATTCAGCGAATCAAACCCTAAAAAAGCATTGAAAACTTCTGGAAATAAAATGATTTTCAGAAGAGGGGGGGAGGGGGGGGGTGTAGATGCCTACCTCATTAGGAAGAGAAAGTTCAAAAAGATCAAGTCTATTTGCGTTCCACTGAGAAATGATGTGCCGAAGTGTTTCCAGATCTGCCATTTTCCTAGCATGCTCGTGGTCTTGGGGATTCCCGGGCCCAAGGTAGTCCTGGGCTGGTCCAGGGAGGTTCAAGGGCCCACGATAGTCCTGCGGTGGTCCAAGATGGTTTCCGGGCCCACGGTACTCCTGGGGTGGTCCAGGGGGTCCACCGGGTCCACGGTACTCCTGAGGTGGTCCACCGGGTCCACGGTACTCCTGAGTCCGTCCATCAGGCCCAGGGGCTGGCCCCCTGTACTCTTGCCTGAAATCCATCTGAGTTCTGTACTCTTGTCTGTACTCTTGCTGAGATCTATACTCTTGTTGTACTCTGTACTCCTGTTGCATCCTGTACTCCATTTGTGACCTAGGATCTTGAATGTACTCTCTATTGTACTCCTGACTGTAGGGATCGGTGGACCCACCCCGCCCCAATCCTGGATCAGCCATCATAATTGCAGGCATTCTAATTCAATAAATTTTACAATACATTTCTATATCTTGTATCTAATTCAAGAGTGTATAATTCAAAGACCTACCCCCCCCCCCCCCCCNATTATGTATTATTTCAGTGTTAGGTTCGGTTTCTGGGCCGAGCGCTGCGGCTAGAGGTCCGAACGCTGCGGCCACGGGTTTTGTTAAGTTAAGACACTTTCTGTAAGATCAATGTACAAAATTGATAGGAGGGGGGGGGGGCTTGGGGGGGTCCAAAAATCGTTCTCTAGGAATATACCAGTCTTTATTTTTAAATCTGTAATTAAGCTATAGCTTTCAGTGGTCATGCAAAACTAAGTTAACAATTGAAAATATATTGAATTCCTGTAGCTTCTCTCTATCAATTAAATTCTAAGGAAAATTTGTCTGATCACTCATTTTGCATCACTTGTCTACTCCGCAGTGTCACATGGTTTTAAATGCACTTTTTACATTTGCAATAAATTGCTTGTTCGAAACCTGTCAGACCGGTATTTTCAAAAACTTAAAAATATGTCTCACGCTAACTTCAAGCGTGGATTTGATTCACAAAAAATACGTCAACACTGCAAATTATTAAATTCACGATGTAAACCTCACATTTATTGGTTAACTGCTAGTTTTTTAAAAACAATTCACTTGTTTGTCTTTAAACTCTGTTTAAACACTGCAGAATTCAACCCAAACCTGTGTTTGCTGTTGCGACTGCGCGTTTACACTGTTTACCTGTGTCCCCGTCCGGTCTGACTTGGAGTAGAACCGACCCGGCCCGGCTTGAGACCCGGGCCGTCTCACCCAGCTCAGAACAGTTTGTTCCCGCCCTAAAGGATTCTCACCTTTCAGCTCTGGGCCCGGCTCGACTTTGTTGTCCGACATCTAATACTGGTTGCTTGGCCTGCATCGTTTTATTAAATAAACTGCCATGAGCCGAACAGACAGGGCAAACCCGTCCCGCCTCCCTTTCATATACTGTCAACTTGGGTTCTTTATAATTGTTCTTCCGGGCCGGTACAACCCAATTGCACTAGAATTTTAAAGAAACCTTTACGTAGATTTCGACCAAGTTGAAGATGATTTTCAGCTAGAGACATCTAACGGTTAAAATATAAATTAATGAATAGGTTTATAGGTGGTTGACTTAAGGTGGTTAGGAAGCGATCGAAGAGCCATCGAACGGCAGAAAAGGACATTACTTTTACACTAAACCTAGTTTGTATACTGTACAGGGAGTACAGGACACTGGAGGGAGGGGGGGCCATGCGGCCATGAACCCCGCAATATCCTGTTCAAACCCAGGTAGTTTGCAGAACCCTGTTCGAACCCCGCAGAAGCCTGCTCCAACCCCACGAAAGCCTGTTCCAACCCCGCCAAAGACTGCTCTTGTTCAAACTTTTTTTTTTAAATTGCATAGATTTAATAAAAACTAAATAAAATTTAAAAAAATCTCGACGTCCGGTGTCATGCTTGGAGAGAACTCGTACCTGGAGCTGACTCGTACTTACGAAGACGATCTTACTCTTGTTCTACGCGGGTTAAAGCTACGCGGCAAAGCGCAAGTTTATTTAAATATAAACAAAAACTTTGGATTTAGTTGAAATTCGCGTTTTCTAAGCTACATTGCGAATCAGTTAAATGAATTTGTTTATTATTGATATGATTCAAATAAAACATAACTTTCTCTCCATGGCTTCAACACAAATAATTTATTATTTTGAGTACAATGTACATATTTGATTTATGGATAACTAATGAAAATTTATATATATGTAATTTGTAAATTAATTATTTTTGTGATTAATTAATAGTTTTCTTCTTTTATTTTATATCAGGTGGGTTGACTTACTGAATATCCGGTTGGTAAGGTTAGTTTTTTATTGTTTAAGCATAACACACATTTTTCTTGCCCCCCCCCCTAAAAATGTTTGTGGGGGGGGCCAAAAAAAATTATCGCGCTTCGCGCGAAATTTTTTCACCTAGCCCCCCCTAACCAAATATCTAGTTGCGCGCATGTAACCAACATTTTATTAAACATGAAGAAGACAACAATCCCAAATTTAAACTTTTTTTCCAAGACAATGTCAGGTTTTCCATTTTCGAAAATATCTTGAATTTGAAACATGTCGCGTTTTCGAGACAAACCCCACTTTCACGTTTTTGAGTATAATCCACAATTCAAAACAAAACTCACTTTCAGAATGTTATGAAGACTAAATTAACTTCTGAATTATTTCTAGATTCTAAATTTCCACATTTTATCTGTTAAATTAGAGAATATCGATGATTTTTTTCAAGCATTTTAAACAAACAGTTTCCCGCATTTCTAGTTAAATCTATATTGTAAGAACAAATATTTTGACTTCTCGATGCTGTAATGATTTTTGAATTATAAAAGAACAGTTTGTTTTTATTTCCTATTTTGTTTATATTTTACCTTATCAAAAAATCTTGTTTTCTTTCGTAAGTACGTAAATGGTCAAAAATTGACATTGATATGAATTCCGGTATAAGTCTCAAAACCAGGAAATGTTCCGAAAACGCAACTTGAGCTGAAATCCAGAAATTGTTTCAAAATAGGGATATGTTCGAAAATGAACTCAAAAATCATCAAAAACTAATTCTCTCGCCTAGTTATTATTCTAAAATTGACATTTATAAGTTTCCAACCTTGCAGTCATTCAAAATATGGTTTGTAGTTTCTTGTCTTCTACCTTGCAATTCAGCGCCAGCCTGTAAACATAGTTTACAGAGATCTGATGAAGATTTTTCCCATTGTAGAAGATTGGTTTGTGTTGGCAGGGTGTCCAAACAGGAGTTGAGTAGAAAATAGAAATTGTATTGTACCTTTCTTCAGATTGAACATGTAAGATTTCCAGATCATGTCAGATTTTTCAAGCATTGCCAGGCAGAGAAAATGTCCTTGTTTTATGAGTGCTGCTGTATGTTCTCTCCAGAAAGTTTCATTTTCAAAAGATACTTATTCACTGACAGTTGTTTTTATTTTTTTTATAGCATTGATGTTTGGAAGCTTAGTCAAACCACTCAGGCATTTCTGCTTGACCATAGTTCTCTAATGTGGCTTGTTGAAACATTTTTTCTGCATAGTCTGCAATGGAATTTTTGCAGAACCATTTTTTCCCTGTCTAATTTAGATTGTAAGGCAGAGTTAACTGTTTCATCACCCAGTATTCTTATCCTAGTGTATTCTTGCGTCATAGTTGTTTTGTACAGGGTGGTAATCCAGTCCATTTTTTCACAAATTTATCAGTGAATGTGTCTAGTTTCTTCAGATGACTTTGCGATATTGTATGAACAGTGAGCAGAAATCGAATAGAAGGAATGAAATAATGTTGGCAAATCCAGACTTTGTATTCGTCCCAAATAAGAAGTGCATTTATATTAATGAGTTTTGTTTCAAATTCACTCTTGATGTAATTAAACGCATCACTAAGTCTACCAGTAAGAAATAGAAGTTTGCCAAGGAATTTCTGCTCTTCTTGAAATATATTTGGAATTTCAGTTTCACCAATAGTAAAGTTTATTCTGCTAGGTACACCTGATCTGATGGAAAATTATCTACATTTTGCTGGTTTTAATCCCATTCCCATACTTTCTATCTTGGATTTTATTTCATTTTGAATTTTTTAATGTTTTCTCAGATCTGTTGTTATCAGGCAAAAATCGTCAGCAGAGGTCAGAGTAATAATTTTCTCTCCATTCAGATTAAATCCACAATCATTCTTACTATGTAGGAATTCAATACTTGGATTGAAAACCATCAGAAATATGATGGGACTAAGCGAGTCACCTTGGAATACTCCTCTTTTAAAAGGGTAACCCATCAGTAGAGAAGTTGCCCGTAAATACATGAGAAAGTTGATAATTAAACCTTTTCCCTCAAAAGTTATATAGAATGAGAGGGTGCGGCACAGACGGCACTGAACCAAATGCATCTTCTAAATCGAAAAATGTTACATGGACCGTTTTCTTGTTTGTCTTTGCTTGGCTTATAATCTCTTCAAGTACGACACTATGCTCAATAGTGCCATTATTGCCCGGCAGAAAGGCCTTCTGTACTTTCTCATTGATATAATTATTCGCAGTTAAAACTTGGTCAGTCTTTTTGCAAGAAGGAGATGGTAAGTTTTTGGATTTTAAGATGTTAGAGAGATCATTCGAAAGTTTCCTGTGTCCTTTCTTGTGTAGTAAATTGACCACGCTGTGTGACCAGAAGAGGGGAGGAGATCCCTGAACATTCCCTTTATTATACAGGGTGGATAACATGTGGTGAAGACAATTGAATTGGAATAATATCTCATACGGGATACCATCAGGACCTGGAGAGGATTTTAGATTTGCACTTTTTTACATATATTCTTTACATCCTTTGGGCGTAAGGGCTTACAATTGAATGAATAGAAATTTATAAATTCATGAGTTATAGACACAAAGGGGAACCAGTTTAAATTGTTTAAATATCATTAACTTTCAGATAAAATTATTTAACTCTCAGATAATATTATTCAATTCTCAGATAAAATTATTCAACTCCCAGATAAAATTATTTAACTCCCAAATAATATTATTCAACTCCCAGATAAAATTATTTAACTCCCAGATAATATTATTTAACTCCCAGATAAGATTATTCTACTCTCAGATAATATTATTTAACTCCCAGATAATATTATTTAACTCCCAGATAATATTATTCAACTCTCAAAAAATATTATTTAAATCCCAGATAATATTATTCAACTCTCAGATAATATTATTTAACTCTCAGATAATATTATTTAACTCCCAGATAACATTATTTAACTACCAGATAATATTATTCAACTCTTAGATATTATTATTCAACTCCCAGGTAATATTATTTAACTCTCAGATAATATTATTCAACTCTCAGATAATATTATTCAACTCTCAGATAATATTATTCAACTCCCAGATAATGTTATTCATTTCTTAGATAATGTTATTTAACTCTTAGATAATATTATTCAACTCTCAGATAATATTATTCAACTCTCAGATAATTCAACTCTCAAATAATATTATTCAACTCCCAGATAATATTATTCAACTCCCAGATAAAATTATTTAACTCCCAGATAATATTATTTAACTCCCAGATAAGATTATTTAACTCCCAGATAATATTATTCAACTCTCAAAAAATATTATTTAAATCCCAGATAATATTATTCAACTCTCAGATCGATAATATTATTTAACTCTCAGATAATATTATTTAACTCCCAGATAGCATTATTTAACTACCAGATAATATTATTCAACTCTTAGATAATATTATTCAACTCCCAGATAATATTATTTAACTCTCAGATAATATTATTCAACTCTCAGATAATATTATTCAACTCAGACCGGTTAGTTTCTTGTTAACCACTGAACCCACATGGTCACATATAATGGAGAAATAGTTAAACCAAGATAGATAGATACATATCTTGATTTGGCTCTATAAAAAAGTGAACTTTACTCTAGAAACAAGTTAAACAAGATTGAAATGAGGAAGTTCTCCAATTTTTAGGTAATTAATTAATATTTTTACACTTTTATCAGGGTCACTCTGAATATTTATAATTTAGATTGCATGCAACCTAAATTTTTTTTTTATTGTTTAGACTTAAAGAGACTGTAAAAAGTACAGATTAATTAAAGAGAACCTTCATTTATATATTTAAAATGTTTCCCTTTAAACCTTTATGCTAAGTAACAATGAGAAATTCTAGCAATATCCTTCTTTGTCTCTATTGCATAAATCTGCAAGTCCCTATTACAGGGAAACACAATTGAAAAAAGAAATAGGCAGAAACATAGAATATATCTTCCTTGTTCTGGACCAGACAGAGGTATTTATGGAATATTTATGATTAAGTTAAAGTAAAGGAAATTGGACTTAAAGGGTGCGTTCGCGAAAGTTGAAAGGGGGTATAGGCTTACGACGAAAAATAAGCGCTTTTGATCGCTACTTATCTTACTTCTATCTGTTGCGTCTATAAGGAAAAAATTGTTAAAAACGACTCATTCTGAAGAACGTAGTGTTCATACATATTCAAAAAGTTGCAACATTCAACTCGGATCGTAAAAAAATCAATTTAATTCCAAACAAATCATTCAGATATCACAACTAACCTTATCTGTGTAATCAATGGTTGGAGGAGAAGAGGAAATTCCAGATTAAAGATTCAATATTAAGTCAAGGTTAAGGGCTAGTGGGGGGGGCTATTATGNATGGTCCATTAAAAGATTTACTTTTGAGGGTAGAGAGTAAAATCCATATTTAGTTTAAAGAGTTTCAAGGTTTCTGAATAGTCGATACTTGACCTAGAGAGTATCCCATCTATTCATTGAGACAGTTTTTAATATCCAGTAGTTTTTAATATCGAGTAGTTTAAATATCGAGTAGTTTATAAAATCGAGAAGTTTTTAAATTAAAATCTTTTATATCGAGACAGTTGTTTTCCATTTCGAGTACTTTTTTTTGTAGCATGATTGACGGATTTATATTTTATTTTAAACTTAACATCTAAGATGTACTGCAGGAGAACCTTACTTTCGAAATTATGATTAACATATCATTGTTATTATTATTGTATCTTTTAGGGAAAAAATGACGAAAGATGAAATCTATACTATTTCTCATTCTTTGTGTCATCCCTCCTGCTCCCTCTCATCCACTCATCCCCAGGTTCTGTTTTTATCCAGGTGAGCAAGAAAATAGCCGAAATTTATCTTCAGTAATTTCTCAGAATAAAATTTGAACGGCTTTAAATTATCAATACAGGGTTACCCACAAAGAATGAGACCTAAGTGACGACCTAAAACTTTTAAAATGTAGCACCCTGGAGGTTCAATATTTGTTTAAAATATAGCACCCTGGAGGTTCAATATATGTTTAAAATAAAGCATCCTGGAGGTTCAATTTATGTTTAAAATATAGCACCCTGGAGGTTCAATATATGTTTAAAATATAGCACCCTGGAGGTTCAATATATGTTTAAAATATAGCACCCTGGAGGTTCAATAAATGTTTTAAATATAGCACCCTAGAGGTTCAATAAATGTTTAAAATATAGCACCCTGGAGGTTTAATTTATGTTTAAAATATTGCACCCTGGAGGTTCAATATATGTTTAAAATATAGCATCCTGGAGGTTCAATATATGTTTAAAATATAGCACCCTGGAGGTTCAATATATGTTTAAAATATAACATCCTGGAGGTTCAATTTATGTTTAAAATATAGCACCCTGGGGGTTCAATTTATGTTTAAAATATAGCACCCTGGTGGTTCACTATATGTTTAAAATATAGCACCCTGGAGGTTCAATTTACGTTAAAAATATAGCAACCTGGAGATTCAATTTATGTTTAAAATATAGCACACTGGAGGTTCAATTTATGTTTACAATGTAGCACCCTGGAGGTTCAATATATGTTTAAAATATAGCACCCTGGAGGTTCAATTTATGTTTAAAATATAGCACCCTGGAGTTTCAATATATGTTTAAAATATAGCACCCTGGAGGCTCAATATATGTTTAAAATATAGCACCCTGGAGGTTCAATATATGCTTAAAAAATGGCACCCTGGAGGTTAAATATATGTTTAAAATGTAGAATCCTGGAGGTTCAATATTTGTTTAAAATGTAGCACCCTGGAGGTTCAATTTATGTTTAAAATATAGCACCATGGAGGTTCAATATATGTTTAAAATATTGCACCCTAGAGGTTCAATATATGTTTAAAATATAGCACCAAGGAGGTTAAATATATGTTTAAAATATAGCACCCTAGAGGTGCAATATATGTTTAAAATGTAGCACCCTGGAGGTTCAATATATGTTTGAAATGTAGCACCCTGGAGGTTCAATTTATGTTTAAAATAAAGCACCCTGGAGGTTCAATATATGTTTAAAATATAGCACCCTGGAGGTTCAATATATGTTTAAAATATAGCACCCTGGAGGTTCAAT
>NW_019396574.1:4539-30321 GCF_000591075.1 Eurytemora carolleeae | reverse complement strand
CCTTGCCCCTTCGTTCACAGTTACGCCCCCCTTCCACCCCTCGTCTTTCACAGTTCCGATCCCCCTTTGCCCCTCTTCTTTCACAGTTCGGCCACTTTTCCCCTGTCCGCTTTCAAAAAGGTGTTTTTATTAATGAATTTTTTTAATAAAAATTTTGAATTTAGGGATGTTGCAGATTGGTTTGTTGGGTTACAGAATCAGAAGACAAATTCACTTCAAGATATTTTACAGGTAAAAAATTAAGTTTTACATGTAAAACTATATTTTACAGGTAAAAAACTATATTTTACAGGTAAAACTAGATTTCACAGGTAAAAAAAAACAATATTTTACAGGTAGAAAACTGCATTTTACAAGTAAAACTATATTTTACATGTAAAAAACTATATTTTAGAGGTAAAAAACTATATTTTAGAGGTAAAACTATATTTTACGTGTTAAAAAACTATACTTTACAGTTTAAAAATATATTTTACAGGTAAAAAAAAGATATTTACACGTAAAACGATATTATACAGGTAAAAATGATATTTTAAAAATAAAAAATGATATTTTACAGGTAATAAAAACCTATACTTAAATAGTTAAAATCGTTACTTTACAGGAAAAAAACTATATTTACAGGTAAAAACGATAGTTTACACATAAAAACTATATTTTACAGGTATATTTTCAGGTAAAAACTATATTTTGACGACTGTTAGACTAAAGCTATAGCCCAATGAACGTGAAACGTGTACATTCAGACACATTTCACATAAAAGTTGGTTTTCAACCTACTGGTAAAACTATTTGCTTTAAAACAACATCAAATATATACATTTAAGGGAGTGACCGGCTATGTAAGGTAGTTGAACTGAGTATGCAGTGTTGTGGAAATTAGAATTCATTTGAGACATATTAAACTTTTTAAAGATCTATAAATCCTGAGTTTGAGCGCAAATTCGACGTTTGCAAAACTCCTACTTTGGGGGTGGATGCGTTTTAAGAATCGTTTTTTATTTAAATTAATAAATAGGCAACAAAAAATGTAAACAAAACTAGTTTTACAAAACTAAAAACAGTAAACTAATTAGTTGTTTAGGAACAAGTTGAGAAAATAGAAATTAATCTTGTCATTTTTGTTCAATTGTTAGTTTTTTTTTCATTATTCTAGTTTCTCATTATTCACAAAGATTTTCTGCAGATTTTCTGGAATTATTATTGAAAAGATGACATTTCAAGAATTTGTAGAAATCTGCGAATAAATTCAAAGAAATAAGAAATTTAACATGATGATGAAAACGAAATTATTGATTCTAGCATTGATTTATTGACAAATTTCTTTTGAGAAATATGTTCCCAATCATATAATTAGATTACTGTATGATTTTTACTTTATTTTTCGTCGTCGTTATTTAATAATTTAAAAAAACGATTCTGAAAACGTATCCACCCCCAAAGTAGGAGTTTTGAACTTCAAATTTGCTCTCAAACTCAGCATTTAAAGATCTTTAAAAATGTTTTATATGTCTCAAATGAATCCGAAAGAAGCTTTCCACAACACTGCATATTCAGTGCAACTACCTTACATAGCCGGTCTGTTTCTTTAATAATGCTAAAATGTCGGTTTTCTATTTCACTCTTATCAGGGGTCGCATTGAAGATAAAATAAAAAAGTACAAAGTCATGTTTTTAATCCAAAGTTTAGAAAATATTTTTTTTTAGTTTTTCTCTGCATTGAAAGCCCAACTGGACGCAGAAGATGATCGAAACAGGTCTTTATTAGGTAATATTAAAAAAACTTTCTTAGATTTAAATTTTTTCCTGGAGACATGTTGCACTCTTTAACAACACCTTGGGATTAGTCTCCTGCTTTATAAGAAAAGCTTCAGACATGCCGAATATTATGATAGAATTCTTATTTCATTTCTCTACTCAAAAATCTTAAAGGTTTTCTATCTGATCTCGACAAAAATTTGAAAGGATCTTAGTTTGTGTTACAAACTCGAATTTTTTAATCCCTGTATCTCTGCAACGCAATATGTCTTAGATATTTTAAACTTTGAATTCTGTTTGATTATCAAAAAATATCAATATCAGGTTGCGAAGAGGGGTTATAAAATTAAAATTTGAGGCAAAAACTCGATTCTTTATAATATATATTTCAATATTTTATACTTCGCGAGTTTGATACCTTTTATAAAAAAATGGAAGTTATTGCCTTTAACCAAAGAAGTAAGTCTACACGAAACAACAAAAAAAGCTTTTTTTAGCGAACGATTTTGTTATACAAACAAAAAATATAAAACTTCTTTTACTTTTTGTGGAGCTCTTCAACAGGATTTTTAAAAAAACGGGGAATAAGGGTCTACAGATTCGTTTGTAATCAGATTTTCAAGATTAAATTCATTTTTAAAATCTACGTACAATTTCCGATTTAATAAGCTCATTTTTAGGCTTTATAGACTCACAAAGTTTCCAACTGGAGTGAGTGACTTGGTAAAAATAAGATAATCTCCGTTTGCACAATTTTGTATAAGGGTCTACAGTCTTGATTGTTATCGAATTTTCAAGATAGAGGCCATTTTTTCATATCTACGTACAATTTCCTATTCCATGAGTCCAATTTTAGGCTTTTAGAGCTAAAGACAACACGTTTATAGGCTCCTAAAGTTTCCAACTGGAGCGATGTAAAAGGTCAAAGATAATCTCCGTTTTGACAATTTTATATTTAATGTTAGATTGCAGTTTATTACAGTACAATTATTATTTTTAGAATTACAAGCCTAAAATCGGGCTCATTGAATTGGTAACTGTACGCAGATATGTAAAATGGACTCAACCTTGAAAATCCGATTACAAACAAGTTTGCATAGACCCTTATGTGCAAACAGAGATTATCTTCTTGTTTTTACCAAACTATACTCATTTCAGTTGGAAACTATAGCATTGTCATTTTTAATTTTACAAGTCTAAAATTGGGCTAATTGAATCGCAAATTGAACATAGATTTAAAAAATGGTTTCAATTTTGAAAATCCGATTACAAACGAGTCTGTAGACCATTATTTCCCGTTTTTTTGAGACACTGGCCCAGTATGTTTACGAAACTCGTCAAGTATGATGTCCTGTAACATAAAGTAAATAGTGTTAATATTTAACTATTTAGGGAGTCACTATCTGTGCGGGAAGAATAAATTTGCCGGAGCCGATGGAAAATGCAGGTTTTATAAGTTAACTTATAATTAAGATTATTATTAAATCTTTTACCAAAGGAAAAGATTTTTAGATGTTTAATAACTTGACTTATTTTTTTGTTTTTATCTAATGCCGGGTTGATTTTATAAAAAAAGATTTGTATAGATTTTGATTTTCAGCTTTTGTTTGATTTCATTCATTTACTTGTTTTATTAATAATTTATCATCTTAATTTCTAACTGCTTAATTAAACTTAAATTCTTTATTTATCAATTGTTAAATAAATTTCTTGATTTTTATAGATCAATTACACAGCTAAAAGATGATTTTTAGGAAATGTGACAAAATAAAGGCATACAAATCCGCCAAGAAATCATTAAAAATCCGCGAACGTTGGTTCGGTTCAATTTTAGACACTTTATTTAAAATAAACCTGACGAAGGGTCTGACAACCAAATTCTTCCCTGTGGTGTAAAGTTATTAATCATTTTGTAAAAAGGAAGGTCTGCAGATGTGAAGAAAGTAAAAAAGTTCTATCCATAAAGCTGATACATTTTACACAGCATGCTTTTACTTCACTCTAGCCAAAAAATAGATTGGAACCATGAAAAAGCTTACAATTGGTATAAAATGTTCATGTACAGGGCTACAAAAAGTATAAAAGTATAAAACCAAAGGCATAAAGTTAACCCAGTCTTCAAATGTATGCATAATTTTATTAATCAATCAAAATTTAAATTATTGGAAGTTTGCTTATTGGACTGATAGCACGGTCAATTGATTGATTAGTCCATGCAATCATTATTGATCAACATTAACTAATCAATTCATTAAAAAATTAAAGTTTTTTCTTTCAGAAATCAAATACGATCTGATAGAAAGAAGAATTTTGCTTTGTTTGGATTACAGGCACTGCTTGAGAAACGGAAACAAAATGAAAACAAAGGAAAAAGAAAATAAGATTATTTACGTGAGGGCTGGTGAGATAAAGGGAGGCTGGAGGGTTAATAGGATGGATGGAGGGATAAGGGGAGGGATGGAGGGATAAATGGAGCATTGAAGGGACAAACGGAGGGCTTGAGGGATTAAGGGATGGATGTAGGGATACAGGAAGAGCTGTAGGAAAAGGGGAGGGATGGTGGGATGAAGGGAGGGCTGGTGAGATAAAGGGAGGGTTGGAGGGATTAAGGGAGGGCTGGAGGGATAAAGGGAGGGCTGGAGGATAATGGGAGCAATGAAGAGATAAAGGGATGGATGGAGAGATAAAGGGAGCAATGAATGAATAAAGGGAGGTCTTGAGGGATAAAAGGGGGATGGAGGGATAACGGGAGCAATGAAGGGATAAAGGGAGCAATGAAGGGATAACGGGAGCAATGAAGGGATAAAGGGAGCAATGAAGGGATAAAGGGAGCAATTAAGGGATAACGGGAGCAATGAAGGGATAAAGGGAGCAATGAAGGGATAAAGGGAGCAATGAAGAGATAAAGGGAGGGTTGAAGGGATAAAGGGATGGACGGAGGGATGGAGGAATAAAGGGAGCAATGAAAGGATAAAGGGAGGGATGGAGGGATAAAGGGAGGGCTGGAGGGATAAAGGGAGGGATAGAGGTAAATGGGAGCAATGAAGAGATAAAGGGATGGATGGAGAGATAAAGGGAGCAATGAATGGTTGTGGGGGGGGAAGGGGGGTTTTGGGAAGGAATTGAGAGAATAGAAGGAGGTTGTAAGGCAGGGTAACAAGTCTAACTAACTTTTCAAAATGGTTTTTACTTTATCGATAGTTTCATAAACTTATTTTCTCTTCCCAGAAAACAATGTAAACTTGTTCAATATAAAAACTGAAATATTTGGTGACATCTTGGATTCTACAGAAACCACAACTGAAAACTCTTATTTTACAGAAAACTCCAATTATACAGAGACCTCCAATTCTACTGAAAACTCCAATTCTACTGAAAATTCCCATTCTGCAGAAACCTCCACTTCTACTAAAAACTTTATTACTACAGAAAACCCCAATTCTACAGAAAACTCCAATTTTACAGAAAACTCCATCTCTACTGAAAACTCCAATTATACTGAAAGCTCCAATATCACAACTGAAAACTCCAAGGCAACAACTGATAACACCAATGCTAAAAGTCAAACCTCCAATACCCTAACTGAAAATTCCAATACCACAACTGAAAACTCCAATACTATAACTCAAAACTCCAATGAAACATCTGAAAACTCCGATAACACAACCGAAAATTCCAATACCACAACAGAAAACTCCAATACCATAACTGAAAATTCCAATATCATAACTGAAAACTCCAATACCACAGCTGAAAACTCCAATACCACAACTGAAAACTCCAATACCACAACAGAAAACTCCAATACCACAACTGAAAACTCCAATACCACAACTGAAAACTCCAATACCATAACTGAAAACTCCAATATAATAAATGAAAACTCCAATACCACAGCTGAAAACTTCAATACCACAACTGAAAACTCCAGTACCACAACAGAAAACTTCAATACCACAACTGAAAACTCCAATACCATAACTGAAAACTCCAATATCATAACTGAAAACTCCTATACCACAACTGAAAACTACAATACCATAACTGAAAACTCCAATATCACCGCTGAAAACTCCAATACCACAACTGAAAACTTCAATACCACAATTGAAAACTCCAATACCACAACTGAAAACTCCAATACCTCAACCGAAAACTCCAATACCTCTGCCAAAAACTCTAATACCGAAATTGAAAACTCCATGAAAACAACTGAAAACTCCAAAACCGTAATTGAAAACTCCAATACCACAACTGAAATCTCGAATACCAAAACTGAAAACTCCAATACAGCAACTGAAAACTCCGATACCACAACTGAGAACTCCAATACTACAACTGAAAACTCCAATACCACAACTGAAAACTACAATACCACAACTGAAAACTCCAATACCACAACTGAAAACTCCAATATCACAAATGTAAACTACAATACCACAACTGAAAACTCCAATACCACAGCTGAAAACTCCAATACCACAATTGAAAACTACAATACCACAACTGAAAACTCCAATACCACAACTGAAAACTCCAATATCACAAATGTAAACTCCAATACCACAGCTGAAAACTCCAATACCACAACTGAAAACTCCAATACCACAACTGAAAACTCCAATACCACAACTGAAAACTCCAATACCACAACTGAAAACTACAATATCACAACTGAAAACTCCAATACCACAACTGAAAACTCCAATACCACAACTGAAAACTCCAATACCACAACTGAAAACTCCAATACCACACCTGAAAATTCCAATACCACAACTGAAAACTCCAATACCACAGCTGAAAACACCAATACTTCAACTGAAAACTCCAATACCACAACTGAAAACTCCAATACCACAACTGAAAACTCCAATACCACAACTGAAAACTCCAATACCACAACTGAAAACTACAATCCCACAGCTGAAAACACCACTAGTACTCCTGTTTCTTCAACGGGAAAAAACTATTTTCCCAAATATTTAGAAAAATTAAAAAACAAATTTAGAGATGAATACGACAGCTATTTAATCTCTTGGCAAATTGAATATGATCGTTGGAAGACTCGATTTATTTAATTTTGTAGTATTTGGTCATTTTCCCAAGGACGACATCCAACGTGACAACTTACAAAGTGACAACCTCCCAAGGGACAACTTTCCAAATGTGCATTTTCCCAAGCGGCAACTTTCCAAAGATTAATTTAGACCTTTTGTTGCGCTGTAGCTGCTGCAATCGGGGCCGAGTGCTGCGACTAGGATTGGCTAGGGGGCCGCGCGCTTCGGTATAAGCAGACAAGGGCCCGAACCAGGGAATAGAAATAAAGGGATAGGAAATAGCGCTGGTCTGACATGAGAAAGCCAGTCGCACTGCTTTGCAGACGAGTTCGGTATTCTTTACACACACTTTTTCGGTACAGACACACAACATGATTACAGTCAAGGAAATTGCAGAACAATGTTGTTAATTATAGTTAAACTTGAAAAATGAGTAGTGCATTGTAACCTTTAATCAAATTATATTCTTTGCATGCAAATTTGGCTTATAGTGTTGACTTAAATATGTAAATAATATATTACATGTATATTAAACTTATTTTCAAGTAAACAATTAACAATAAACAAATGTACTCTCCTAGACTGTACAAATACCAAGATTCATAGCACTGTATATACCTACAGTACACACCTTCGGTTCGATATTCCTTACACACACTCTTTTGGTACAGACACAAACACATGACGTTTCCGCCCCCCGGACCAAACGCTGCGGCTAGGACGGACTTAGGAACTTGCCGCTTGGTAAATTGCACATTTGGGAAGTTGTCACTTTGTAAATTGCGTTGCGAAAGTACCTAATATCTCTTTAGTGTTTAGTTCCTATATATTAAATAATACATTATGTATATGTCATTTTCGGATAGTAATATACTAAAAATAAAACACACAGTTTGTTAGTAAAAGCAATTAAAACTTAAAAATATATAAAAACAACAGTCCAATTTCTCCGTATCTATCTTTAGACTTGAACCCAAGTTGACCGATTATTCAGGTCAAACCTTCCTTACATTTTAGTATTAAAGAAACTTAACATTAAATCAAAACAACAGGGAAATAAATAATTGTCGATAATAAACCCTGTACTTTATGTTTGTAATCGTAATTGTTATCTAACAATATAAACAAGACTGATAATTGCTCTGGCATCAGATCCATCAGAAGACCCAATCTATACAGAATGGTAACCTAACCCTAGGATCGACCCTGCTCCATCCTGGCTGCTCCAGTCTGACTGCTCCATTCTGGTTCAATTCTTCTCTTCAATAAACTACTACAACTGATAATGTTCCTTCTGTTCTCCTGTTTTTCCATGTTTCAATAAATCTTTGAATTTGCCCCAGAGCAACAACCAAAATGTATTCTTTTTCTATGTTCCTGGTTGCTTGTGGATCGAATCTGAATTTAATGAATTAGAGAGGTAGCTGAACTCCTAAACCTAAATCAAATCATCAATTCTTTAAATGAAGTCCCTCCCTAGACGCTAGTTTTCTAACACAACAAACATCTCTTTAAAGGTTTTGTCCGTTAAATTGTATTTTCGATAGAGAATCATTTATTACAAAAACAAAATAACAAGACTTTTTTGTATCAATTTTTTTCCACTTAAACTTAATTATCAGGACTTAATTTTCATGTAATGTAGGACCTCTTTTAGTACAGAAAATAGGATAGTCGCGGTCCAATTTTAAAAGCGTTTTCCAATTTTTTAAATATCCACCAATAAAGTAGAAACTTAAATGTTATATACACCTGGGGAATAGGAAGACGACATTAAAGGAATTTTATGTAGGTTTGATGTTGTTGCAAAGCAAATAGTTTTTACAATGGCTTAAAAATGAATGTATTGAATGAAATGAGCCTACACACTGCACATTTGCTGTGCTTAATGTTCAATGGAGTATTTAAAGGGAGTGACCGGCTATGTAAGGTAGTTGAACTGAGTAAGCAGTGTTGAGGAAAACTTCTTTCAGATTCATTTGAGACATATTAAACTTTTTAAAGATCTGTAAATCCCGAGTTTGAGCGCAAATTCGACGTTCAAAACTCCTACTTTGGGGGTGGATACGTTTCCAGAATTAGTTTTTTTAAATTACTGTATTGAGTGAAATGAGTCTATAACACACTGCACTGCACATTTGCTGTGTTTAATGTTAAATTGAGTATTTAAAACCATAAGGTGAGTTTAACAGTGTTCTTTTAATTACACAGTTTTATGGGTCCTATATCTTCATACATGATACATACTATTTATAATGCTAGAAAATGCAGTAACAGGGTCTTCATTTATCATTATAGATGTCCATTCATTTAATGGCAATTTTTCCCTAAACATTTTATTCAGTTGAATTAATCATAAACAATACAATATTTAACAATTATTTTAAAACAATAGAATTATTTTAGCAAATTTTGAAAAAAATTGTAATTTAATTTTCTCATGTTAAAATTTTACAGTTTCTTAATTTTGTAATTTACAGACAGGAAAACGTAATAAAATTAATGTAAACGTAAAATCAAGAAACCCTAAATCTATTGAGTGGCACTTCTGACTCACAATGATTTAATTGCGGCTTTTCTAGTAAAATGCCAAGCTGATTTCTGCTGCTGAGACAACGAGGAAAAGTGTGAAAATCTGAACATTTTTACAATTATTTCTTCCTCATTGCTCAAAAATAGGCCTTATGGCGCCGCCTTAAATGGTACAATGCAACTTTAATAAAAAATTTCATCATTATTATTTTCATTATTCATTTTTACCATTCTAGATCTACAAGTGAGCTATGTCGTCTTTTCACAGAAAATTTTGACTGTGAGACTAAAAAAGATATAAGATAACACATCAAAAATGCTATTTTTTTACATCGGAAAAAAGAGTCAGCAAATAAAAATCTTTTTTTTAAAATTTTAGTTCTGTTAAAAAATTTGAACAGCAGTATTACTTTAACATTAACATTTTTAACAAAATAGAATAAGTGAGTTTCAAAATAGAATAAGTGAGTTTCAAAATAGAATAAGTGAGTTTCAAAATAGAATAAGTGAGTTTCAAAATAGAATAAGTGAGTTTCAAAAGTCTTTGCCTCCAACTCAAATTTACAAGTCATTTAGTATAAAGATGAAAAAGTGTCATAAAAGAAAGCCATTGCATTTATTTTGCAACATTCCTTAAAAAAATGGTATTTTTTATTTGAATTTCCCCCCAGATTAATAAAGGGGTAAATTTTGTCTGAAAAAAAATCATTTTGCAAATAATTTTTCTCCCAGTAAAATGAGGGAAACTAGGGTGAACATTTTTTGGGGGCTAACAAGTGTCAAAAAGGATAATTTGATGTACAATTTTTCATATTTTCCCTAGATCATCAAACATCACTCCCCCCCCCCCGGGAAAGTAATTCTTAAAATTAGATACCCCTTAATTAACATTGACATCTTTACATAAAGTTTTGTTTACTAATATACAATAGGATTCATAAAACTGTCAAATAGGAAGACGGCTTTTAGACATAGAGAATAGAATATATGTTAGAGTGGAATTTACTAGAAAAAAGTGTAAAACGGCCATTTTGTTGTACTGTTTCCATACTGCAGGTATACTTCACATATTTTTGCCATGTAACCTTTTGGGCCCTGGAACATCATTTTATAAATAATCTAAAATTAATATTAACAGAAAACCAAGTTATGAAATAGGCTGGTTCCGTTATAACTATAAAGCAAATGATGTTTTTTATTCACCTAATTCATTGTAAAGTTTATCAGATTCTCTAAATTCTCCTCTAATATATATTCTATTCTCTTTGCTTTAAGACTTACTTTTTAATTTTAAACAGACCAATTGTTCATGAAATAAGAAATTGTATAGTGTACATAGACCTACTAGTTTCACTTAACACTTAATTTTTAAGCTACTAAGAAGTACATAAAACTATTTTCTTTGTGACAACATCAAATACATTTAATTATTGTTGTAATATCTTCTTCCAATTCCCAAGTTTCTGGTTCTCATTGTAGTAGGATAAAAGTATTACCTTGACTTCTAACACTTGAAGATGTATCCTCTTCATCTTCTTCTAATTCCAGTATACTCTCTACCCTCACTCCGGTCTGCACAATAACATTTATCATTTTAACATAGTTGAATCTTCATCTTCCTCTACTTCCAGTATACTCTCTACCCTCCCGGTCTGTACAATAACATTTATATCTTCATCTTCCTCTACTTCCAGTATACTCTCTACCCTCACTCCGGTCTGTACAAGAACATTTATCATATTAAATAGATGAATCTTCATCTTCCTCTACTTCCAGTATACTCTCTACCCTCACTCCGGTCTGTTCAAGAACATTTATCATATTAAATAGATGAATCTTCATCTTCCTCTAATTCCAGTATACTCTCTACCCCATAGCTATATAAGAATAATAATTAGATGAAATGCTCGGAGTTACCCGCGGAATTTAAAAAAAGGGAATGGAAAAAATAATTAAATAAAAAAATCAACTTTTGAAAACAAAATGTCGAACTTTATTAGTCTATTGGGTGGGAGATAGTAAACCTCTCCCCCCCATCATAATAGGGTTTACAATTTTCGGCTTTGATCTTTAGCTTGCAATATGCAGCATTTTAAATGCACAAAATGGCAGACAACAGTTTCTTAACACTTGTAGAAGCAGAGTCTATAAAAACTAAAGAATGCGTGAAATTTAAGTTAAAGCTTAAAAGTTCTGTAAAATAATGAATTGCTAATTAAAAATTAAACTTTCTCAATAAAACCCTGAAAAGAAATTTGAATTTCCCGGGAAAAATCTGAACCAATCAGAGAAAAGGATTTTCGGAGAGATATTACGTAACCATTGTTCATCAGCTGTTTTCAAATTCTAAATTATTAACATATCCGAAAACAAAACATATTTACAGTTACAACCGTTTTTTTGGGGTTACATGCAAACATTAATTAATCTAAAATGTAAAATTTATTCAATGAAGAGGCCGAATTTCAAGAATTTGAGCCGCGGCTTAAATTTAGGCCG
Organism: Eurytemora carolleeae; assembly: GCF_000591075.1. Taxonomy (NCBI): domain Eukaryota; kingdom Metazoa; phylum Arthropoda; class Copepoda; order Calanoida; family Temoridae; genus Eurytemora; species Eurytemora carolleeae. The sequence continues at coordinate 18,472 of NW_019396574.1, read as the reverse complement.
GGCTCAAATAAGGTTGGTTCCACTTAAAATTGTTTTCAATTTTTCAATATTTAAGCCGGTGCTCAATAGAAACTGTTTTTTGGGGGATTTGAGACGCGACTTAAATTCATTAAATTCAGATAAAGTTTTTCACTTTTAAATATAACTTAAAGTTGAATGGCTCTTTTACAGCTGAATGATGATTGATTGATAGACTAATTTGGAAAATGCGGGATTTAAAGATTTTAGTCCTGGTTTAAATTTTATCTCGTCGATTTTGGCGTGTTAAATATTTAAACCCAGGGTTAAAATTCAGGTTTAAATAAGGCCAGAAGTGGCATTTAAGCTGAAACTTAAAATTTAACTCGGAAATTTTTTGTTCTTTAGTTTTAGACTCAGGAATTGACGCATAAATGCAGCAAAGTGTTTCATAGATAAAGAAGATATTAGAATTGTCATGTTTCGTGGGACACCCTGTATTTCTGAAAAAAAATTCCAGGGAATATTCACAATTGACAGGATTTTAAGCAGCAATTAACGTTTAATTTTATCTAATTAATATTTTTGTTAAAGGGAGTGTTCGCGAAAAATGAAAGGGGGTATAGGCTTAATGCGATAAAAAAGCGCTTTTGATCGCTGCTAATCTTACTTCTATCTGTTGCGTCTATAAGGAGAAAATTGTTAAAAACGACTAATACCGAGGAACATAGTGTCCATACAAATTCAGAAAGATGCANTGGCTTGAGAAATTGATGTAAAACTGTTTCAAAGTGTTGTACCAAAACTCATAATCATATAAATGAGATTTGGTAGGTATGTGAATAAAAGTTGAAACAGATAATATTCAACAAATATGCAACAAATCTGAAAATTACAGTAACCCAGAGGAGCAAAACATTTTAAGTATATGCTCCTATGATAGTTTGTATTAGAAAATCACAATAACTTAGAGGAGCCTAAAAAGTTTAGGTGCGCTCCTATTATAATGGTTATATGATGCTTATTCATTATCGCTAGATATAATTGACAATATAAAGGTTACGTCTGGATCACATGACCAGAATTTACACCAATCAAGAATGTAATGCAAGGAAAGTTAATTGCAGTTGCATATACTCTGCGTACGTATTGAAACCAGTTCTCTCTGGGCAGAATGTGTAAACAAGAATAGATGCATCAGTGTTCGTTTAGTATCCGAGAAGGTTAAAAGCATTCAATTTTGATAATTTTGATAATTCACATAATAGTTTCCTATGACCAGAATATTTTATTGATTTTTTTTATGTGAAAGATGGATCCCATGTCAGGCTTCGACATCCGTCTTGTGTTTACATTACCGCCCAGAGACAGTACACTACAGTACAAAAGATTTGTACACTTCTAAAATAACTTTCCTTGCATTACATCCTTGACACCAATGGTCATTTAGTATTTGGTCCCAGGCATCTGTTGACCAAATGAGTTTTGATAAACATTTGACACAGTTTTTAAATCAATTTCTTAAAATAAGAGAATGAGATAAGCTGAGGTAAGCTTTCTCGATGGTTTGAAATATCAAATACATTAGGTTGTAAAGATATAAGGAGGAGAAAATTAAAGTAATAAAGATATTAATCAATAATCAGTCTTTTAGCTAACCTCAGAAATTTGAGAACAGCATCCTCACTTCGAGAGGAGAGTTTCATACTTCCATTATGCTGAATATTATCAGCAATATAATAATTCATACTTCCATTATGCTAGATATTATTTCATACTTCCATTATGCTAAATATTATCAGCAATATAATAATTCATACTTCCATTATGCTAGATATTATTAGTAATATAATAATTCATACTTCCATTATGCTAAATATTATCAGTAATATAATAATTCATACTTCCATTATGCTAAATATTATCAGTAATATAATAATTTTTACTTCTATTATGCTAAATATTATCAGTAATATAATAATTCATACGTCCATTATGCTGAATATTATCAGTAATATAATAATTCATAATTCCATTATGCTAAATATTATCAGCAATATAATAATTCATACTTCCATTATGCTAAATATTATCCGTTTATAATAATTAAGAATTCAATGTATTTTACTTTGACACGGAACGGTAAATCTTAAAAAAAATATTTTTTTAAAAATCAGATTATTTCATCTATTTGACAATATTCAAGTGCATCATAAATAAATTAAATTCTTTTTATTTAACATATTTTTCTGTTTTATTGGAATTTTATAAAATTCTAATCCCTTATTAGTTAGATACCATCTTTTTAGTTTTATTTAGGAACTGAAGAATTCTCCCAGTGAGTATTATATGTAATAAGCAAGGCTAGATCTATTCACAAACTGTTCAAAAGTGATTAATCTCTTTTAAAGGGACTGTAAGCGTTTTTCAAATAAACCCCCATTGATAGAGTTGCGTGTCTGATTCAAAACAGTACCCTTAAACCCTTGATCAAGGATGTCGGACCCTTCCGGGTCATTAATCTACAGAAACGATGCTGATTATCATTTTTAATGCTATAAGATGTTTTTATATCTAGATAATATTAATGTTAATGTTAGAAAGCAATGGATCAGCTGTGTTGAATTCACATTGTACGCAGCGTACATCAGGTTTACCAGGAATTCAAGCTCATCTATTTCAAAAAGATGTAAAGTTTTAAAAGTTACTTAAAATATACAGGGGTCCATATAATTCCCAAAATAGCTGATTTTCTCGATCCAAAAATTATTTTTTGCCCTCAACTTAAAAAAATTCCCCAATGGTAAAAAATGCCCCCGATTAAAAAATTGTTAAATTCCACTAACACATTTGTCCCAAATAATTTTAGAATTGCTCCCAAAATTTTTCAACTTTACTTTGATTGACCCTAATATTTATAAAATCGCCACCAGAAAATATAAAGTTGCCCCAATTAGCAAAACTAAATGCCCCTTTTCCACTCGCATTTGCCCCTAAAAAATTAATATATGATAAAACTTCCAACTAGTAATATTTATCTACCATTTCCCCTGGATAAGTTTCTCACCTGAAGTGGAGAGGGGAAAAGATTAGAAGTACTCAAGCTTTTTCTAATAAATATATAAAAATATTTTATCCAGACCAATTCAAGATGCTTCTCGTAATTTTGTCTTGTACATCTTTATTTATATTTTATATATGTATTTTTACTTTGCTTGTACATGTTTGTTTGTCTGTTTGTATCTAATAAACGTCAAAACGGCTGGATCGATCGGGTCCAAATTATATCTGAAAGACTGAAATTACCTGACCTCAGGAAAGGTTTATGAACAAAATATCGAAATTTCTAATCTGTGATAATGCGCGAAAAATTAGATGCATAAAATCCGCAAAATACGATTCACAGATAAAAATGGCGGCTTGAGGAGCAACTGTTTACAGCTAAAATTGTTACTAGAAAGGAGGCGCGGAGCACACTAAAAGTCAGATTGTTTAAAATCTAATGAAAAATTAACTAAATAGTTATAAATCAAGAAATCATTAAATAAATGAGATGATAAATAAATTATTGAATACACCATTCAATATGACAAACAAATAAACAGACAAACTTTATTTTACTGACAGAACGCCAAAAAATATTTCTGGGCGTCAAAATCTTCTGAACTAAAAAGCGCGCGCGTTTCCCAAAATTATCCCCATCTTTTAAACCTTTTTTTCTATACCTGGGCCCGAGATGTGGAGGGGGGAGATGTGTTCGCCGTGTTTTACAAGATCTAGATCTCCGTGGAACCTGTAGTAATCTTAGTATTAGAGGATTTATGTGGTACCTGCAGTAATCTTTTTATTATAGGGTCATACATGGTACTGGCAGTAATCTTAGTTCGAGAGGATCTACACAGTACCTACAATAATCTTAGTATCATAGGGTCTACGTGGTACATACAGTAATCTATGTGAAGTACCTACTGTAATCTACGGGGTACCTGAAGTAATCTACACAGTACCATACAGTAATCTACGCAATGCCTGCAGTAATTTAAGTAGTACCTACAGAAATCTACACAATACATGCAGTAGTCTACTCAGTACCCACAGCAAACTACGCGGTATCTGCAATAATCTACAACGCAATACCTGCAGTAATCTACTCAGTACCCACAGCAAACTACGCGGTATCTGCAATAATCTACCACACAATACCTCTACTCAGTACCCACAGCAAACTACGCGGTATCTGCAATAATCTACAACGCAATACCTGCAGTAATCTACTCAGTACCCACAGCAAACTACGCGGTATCTGCAATAATCTACCACACAATACCTGCAGTAATCTAATCAGTACCCACAGCAAACTACGCGGTATCTGCAATAATCTACTACTCGGTACCTGCAGTAATCTACCCAGTACCTACAGGCTACAGCAAACTACGCGGTATCTGCAATAATCTACAACGCAATACCTGCAGTAATCTACTCAATACCCACAGCAAACTACGCGGTATCTGCAATAATCTACTACTCGGTACCTGCAGTAATCTACCCAGTACCTACAGGCTACAGCAAACTACGCGGTATCTGCAATAATCTACAACGCAATACCTGCAGTAATCTACTCAATACCCACAGCAAACTACGCGGTATCTGCAATAATCTACTAAGCAATACCTGCAGTAATCTACTCAGTACCCACAGCAAACTACGCGGTATCTGCAATAATCTACTACTCAGTACCTGCAGTAATCTACTCAGTACGCACAGCAAACTACCCGGTATCTGCAATAATCTACTACGCAATACCTGCCGTAATCTACTCAGTACCCACAGCAAACTACGAGGTATCTGCAATAATCTACTACTCAGTACCTGCAGTAATCTACTCAGTACCCACAGCAAACTACGCGGTATCTGCAATAATCTACTACTCAGTACCTGCAGTAATCTACCTAGTACCTACAGCAAACTACGCGGTATCTGCAATAATCTACAACGCAATACCTGCAGTAATCTACTCAGTACCCACAGCAAACTACGCGGTAGCTGCAATAATCTACTACGCAATACCTGCAGTAATCTACTCAGTACCCACAGCAAACTACGCNAGATTTAAAATCTAATTCGGTACCTACAGCAAACTACGCCGTACCTAGCTGAGTGGTCTATGCGGTACCTACAGCAAACTACCCCGTACCTAGTTGAGTGGTCTATGCGGTACCCACAGCAAACTACGCCGTACCTAGCTGCAGTGGTCTATGCGGTACCTACAGCAAACTAAGCCGTACCTAGCTGCAGTGGTCAATGCGGTACCTACAGCAAACTACCCCGTACCTAGCTGCAGTGGTCTATGCGGTACCATACAACAATCTTAATATTCATTCGTATCATTTATACAATCTTCTTACAGCTCACTTACAGTGTACACACTTCTTTGATCTTTAAACTTTAAAACCACTTAGATTTTACAAACAATCCCTTTCATATAATTTAAGCTTCACCTTCGGTTCACTGTCCACCCTTAGAAGACGACCGTCCCAGTTCAAATGCTGAAGTGTCCCTTAAACATAACAATTAAATAATACGATGCTTATAATTTAGTTATTTATCTTTTATACTGTTCTTTATAGACAGATTTATTCATCTTTGTTTTTATCCTTTATTTCATAATCTTTGATTTATTTTTCTTTGGTTTACTTATATGGATCCAAAGGGTGTCCCACGAAACATGACAGTTGGTAAATAGTTTTTAATGTCGTCTTCCAGTCATTGTATTAGATGTTAAAGGCTTTATGCAGTTTATTTAGTTTAGAAATCTTTTGCTCAAATATATTTTACTTTGAAAAGAGTTTTACTTTAAAACGACTCCTATATAATTTTTTATTATTGTCTTTGATATTAAACAACTTACAACAAATTATGGAAGAAGACATTCTTACCTATTTCCCAACTGTCATGATTCGTGGGACACACTGTATCGTAGTCAAGGTTTGATGTAATTTTCTGGGTTGGGTGTCATGCCGTACGTTAGACATTGAACCGTGAACATACAATTTGTATTTGATTTTCGTAAAGTTGTCAAAAGAATCTATAAAAGCATTGTAAGCCTTTTAAACATTTTGCCTTCTTCTTTGTAACATATAAATAGTCGGAGATACTGAAGATTTAACCAACCTTTGTTATATTTAATACTATTAATTACAAATTTTTCAATATCTCAGTCAATTCTTTAGCCACAAAAACGGTAGACCACATTTTGGAAATCTCATTTGATGCTACCCAACTTTTGGGAGGAAATATTATGTTTACAATATTTTAGCTTCAGTATCTCCAGGGCCCTCGATCTACCAAATTGGTCTTCTCTGATTTGGACCCTGAACTTTACTTCAAAGTTTTTAAAGGACAAATTTTTTCAGAGAATGAACGACAGCCAAATTGAAAATTTGTTAAAGTGAAACTGTAAGTACACCATGCAGATATTCAAAAAATTTCCCCAAAATCTAGGGTCCACTGAGATACAACAGATGTGAAGCACACCCACAAAATCACATGTACGCTGGCCCAGATTAGTGAAGATCGATAGATAGAGGGATATCTATAAGCGGGCCGTGATTTATCCTTCATCTTATTTTACAAAGATAAGACTGAGTAAGGGACAGAGCCATATTTTACATTCCAGTTCATTCATTTCATGTAGCAGGCAGAATTTCTACTAGACAGGGCAAGCAGTACAGTAAAAATACAAACTACAGGGTGTCCCAAAAAACATGGGAATTCAGTGACGAATTCGAAATCGTCTTTGTTATGAATTAGCATTGTAATACCTAATTTAAAAAGCCATAATATTATTATGTCTGCTGAAGTTTATCTTATGAAAAGGGTAAAAGACTGCAAAGATGTGTCTATTATGTCTCCGCATGTGAAGAAGGACAAGTTTACTCTGTTTGTGTACTGCAATTTTCTTGTTTTACTAAGTACAACCGTATGCGGTCAAAACATAAACAAATAAAATGTGAACATAAGCAGACGAAACTCTTACAGATGATAGCATTCTCAGTAGGTATCACTATACTAAATCAAAGAATTATTTGAAAAGACGATATCGAATTCGTCACTGAATTCCCATGTTTATTGGGACACCCTGTATATGCGGCAAAACGGAACTTTACGCCAAATGAATGATCCCCTTCTAGCTATTCACCACTCAGTTGATAAAGTTTGCTAAAATTTCAGAACTCTAAAGATCATTAATTCAGGATTAGTGTTTGTTACCCGATTACAATCTGCCCATGTTAGATATACAGGTGGGTAAGGCTTCTTCTGGGGATAGTCAAAAATTCGTTATTTAAAAAAATATATATGTCGGGCCAAAATTCGACCTTGGGTCTTACCGCGAACCCTACTCTAAGAAATTAACAAACAATTTAATAATAAATAACTGTAGAATAATGTTTTAATTACATACAACAGATTTAAAATCTAATTTGTTCATATAATTTTACATCTGTCTTAAATATTTGAATTTTAATCTTTAATTTGAATTTAGAGAATCTTAAGAAGGAGTTAATGGTGCCTGGATTACCTGCAGTTCGTGGAGTTGATGTTGTTATTATCCTTGGACTGTAAGTATCATTGATCCCTGTACTAAGCTGTTAGTATCTATGGTCCCTGGACTAACCTGTAAGCATCTATGGTCCCTGGACTAACCTGTAAGAACATGAGAAGGACTAAACTAACTTAAATTTCTCTTTACAGAACTCATGTACACCACAAGTACTCAATGACATAAGAACAGCCAATGTTCACAACCGACCTAGTTAATCTATATAATAGGAATATCTTTAAAACACTGTACATTTATATCTTTCAAGATGAAAAATGTCGTCTTATGCACAATCTATCTTTATCTATGGTGTAGGACAAATTAATCAATATATTTGTGATGGTTTTAATATAATCCCGGGCCTAAAAATATTTCTTCCTTGCAAAGGAATATGTTATGAATCTTTTAATCGAACACTTTAGCAAATTGTGGATCTCAGGAAAAATCTTATCTTACATTAATATCCGGAAAAGTGTATACAGTGCAACCAATCAAATGTCGACCGCAGAAACAGGACAGCCAATCAGAAGCTGATAATCTACAACATTTTGGCGCGGAATCAATGAGAGAACTCTTATTGGTTCAAAGACAGGTTCTACAGTTTCTACAGCTGATTAGCAGAAAATTAAAGGGCCCGTACAGTAGATACAGAGAACTAGCAACCGGGGATTAGGGGTCTCCAATACAAGATAAAAGTCGTCACTTAATGCCCATGTTTATTGGAACACCCTGTAGGTCAATTTGGGATCAAAGGTCAGATAAAGGATAAAGATAGATTTACTGAAGGAGCTGAAAGCGTAATTTCAATTGACCTTAAATGCATTGTCCGATTTAGAACGGCCACCCTTAAAAGCTGTGTCTGATAAAGTATGAACATAGAGAATAGAATATATATAAGAGGGGAATTTACTAGAAAAAAGTGTAAAACGGCCATTTTGTTCCAACTGTTTCCATACTGCAGGTGTATTTCACATATTAATGCTATATAACCTTTTAGGCCCTGGAATATCATTTTATAGAAAATCTAAAATTAATATTGAAAGAAAAACAAATTATGAAATAGACTGGTTTCATAATTGACCAATGATCATTTCACATAGACTCTATGCCTTCCACTTTACAAACGATGATTTCCCGTTATAACTATAAATCAAATGATGTTTTTTATTCACGTCTAATTCATTATAAAGTTTATTTAACAGCTTTAAAAAATTCGAAATTGAAATGAATACTCAAGGGAGCATACTGTATTAGTGTACTCTACTGCATTTAATTTGTGAACATTTACATGATTTGTACCTTTGAACTCCCTTTCTGGCTGAAAGGGACTGAAAAAATTCATACCAGGAGATTCTTTAAATTCCCCTCTAATATATATTCTATTCTCTATGAGTATGAATCATAGGACAATGTTTTTAATTTTTCAAATCTGATTATTTTCATATTGTGATTACTTTACAAAAGTGACTTGCAGAAAAGTATATGGGATCTAAAGTATGAGTGGAATATTCTTTACTCAGTTGATTTATCAGAATTAAACACTTTAAAACATAAAAAATACAACCAAATCTTCCACATTTTTGATTAATTAAAAGGTTTCAAGTGTACCGTTGTGAATCGGGCATTGACAAATTTGTATGTAGAGTCACTTAAAATTAAACGTGTACAGTCCTTTTAAATCCCTGCGATCCCCGTAACCCGTTCTTGAAACCAAATATTTTTCAAATATTTTATTAACAATTCAGTCGAAAAGTTTGACATTTTGGCAACATCACAAAATAAAGTTTTGAAGGCTTTATTTATATTCATGATTATATTTGATGCAGAATTCAATTTTCTTTCATTTCTAGACTTTTTATTCATATCTTATAGAATTAACTTAGGTGCTATCCAGAAAAGGGTTAATGACTCTGTTCAATAGGATATATCCATTTTGCAATCAACTACGGTATTTTGTATCATATTAATTGTGTACCGTATTCTGTATCCCATTGATACTATATCCTGTTAATACTGTGCCCTGTATCCTGTTAATACTGTGCCCTGTATCCTGTTAATACTGTACCCTGTATTATGTTAAAACTGTATTCTGTATCCTGAGCTGAAAACTTTAGAATGGGATATCCTTAATCCTGATCGGATAATTAATCTGGAGATTAAAAATGAGAGGAGAACAAGCAATATTTAATCTCGAGATTAAGAAAAAGAGTGGATTAAGCATTAATCCCGATATCCACCATTCTAAAGTTTTCAGCTCTGTTAATATTGTATTTTGTATCCTGTTAATACTGTACCCTGTATCCTGTTAAAACTGTATTCTGTATTCTGTTAATATTGTATTTTGTATCTTGTTAATACTGTACCCTGTATCCTGTTAATACTGTACCCTGTATCCTGTTAAAACTGTATTCTGTATTCTGTTAATATTGTATTTTGTATCCTGTTAATACTGTACCCTGTTAATACTGTACCCTGTATCCTGTTAATACTGTACCCTGTATCCTGTTAATACTGTACCCTGTATCATGTTAATACTGTATCCTGTTCATACTAAAGTCTTCGTAATATATCAATACAATGAAGACGACTTTAGATTTTTTATTTTAAGTTTTACCAGGCTTTCTAACAGCATGGATACATATAAGCTTTCTAACAGCATGGATACATATAAGCATGGATACATATAAGCTTTCTAACAGCATGGATACATATAAGCATGAAAACAAAGATATGCTGTCAATTATCAGCTTCTTTTTCTTTACTTTCATTCATTATTTTGAAGAAAGCTTGTTAGAAATTAAACATTAAATAGGTAAAGTCGTCTTCATTGTATTGATATGAACGCCCACCCCTGTAATACACTGTATCCTGTTAAAAGATAGAGCATTATATCTGTGGATTGTGTGGTATTTAGAACAGGAGAAACTAAAACTTTTATCAAGAAATTCTTCAAAAGAATTTTCAACTGAATAGAATACATATATTTTATAAATTTAGTATTGAAATAAAAGCTCTATTTTCAAACTTAGACAGATCTAGTGTTTACTTCAATCCTTTATTCTTTTATTTCTAAACATTCATTTTACGTTTACTCTATTTGTGAAAGTGTTTTGTGTTATGAATTACCAAAAATTGAGCCTTTGTCAATTTGTAAAAACGTTGTCATTTTAAATTTCTTTGTTATTTTGTATTTCTTTGTCATTTTGTATTTCTTTAATATTTTGTATTTCTTTAATATATTGTATTTCTTTGTTATTTTGTATTTCTTTAATATTTTGTATTTCTTTAATATTTTGTATTTCTTAAATATTTTGTATTTCTTTACTATTTTGTATTTCTTTAATATTTTGTATTTCTTATATATATAGTATTTCTTTGTTATTTTGTATTTCTTTGTTATTTTGTATTTCTTTAATATTTTGTATTTCTTTAATATTTTGTATTTCTTTAATATTTTGTATTTCTTAAATATTTTGTATTTCTTTACTATTTTGTATTTCTTAAAAATTCTGTATTTCTTTAATATTTTGTATTTCTTTAATATTCTGTATTTCTTTAATATTCTGTATTTCTTTAATATTCTGTATTTCTTTAATATTTTGTATTTTTTAAATATTCTGTATTTCTTTAATATTTTGTATTTTTTTGTAATTTAGTATTTCTTTTGTCGTTTTGTAGGAGATTGTCAAATTTACATTACTATTAAGAATTTGTGACCTCGGTAGCTGCTCTAGTTTTTTATTTTATGCAGAAGTATGAGAAGTATGGGAAAAAGATTACATATTTGAAATTAAACTTGTTCTTCTTCAAAAGCTCTTCGAATATAGAAGATGCAAGAAAGCGTAAGAACGTGAAATTTATTTTGATTTGACGAGGCATGGAGGTATTCATCCAGGACTCACTTAAACGTCCCTTAAAGGGTCTGTACGCGTAATTTCAAGTGACCTACAGACAAAATGGCAGTGCCCAATTTACAACGGTACCCTTAAACCTTTATCTGATCAAAAATGTTGAAGATGCCGGCTTTTCTCGTAGGTGTTTAATTCTTATAATTTCTCCGTTGCTTCTAATAAGCAAGAAATGCATAAGTCACTATTGTAGTGAAACCGCAAATGAAATCAAACTCTTAAAGAAATAAAAACATTGATATCTAATTCATACTTGATAAGACAAATCTTTAAAGAGCATATCGTTGTAAATCGAGCAATGTCATCTTTGCATGGAGGGTGATTTGAACTTGGGCGTGCAGTCCCTTTAAAGTTAAAACCTTTAATGTATACAAACACTACATTCCCTTTAAAGTTAAAACTTTAATGTACAAACACTACAGTACCTTTAAAGTTAAAACCTTTAATGTATACAAACACTACAGTCCCTTTAAAGTTAAAACCTTTAATGTATACAAACATTACAGTCCCTGTAAAGTTAAAACCTTTAATGTATACAAACACTACAGTCCCTTTAAAGTTAAAACCTTGAATGTATACAAACACTAAATTCCCTTTAAAGTTAAAACCTTTAATGTATACAAAAACTCCAGTCCCTTTAAAGTTTAAACCTTGAATGTGTATATAGACTCTGCAGTCCCTTTAAAGTTTAAACCTTTAATGTGTATATAGACTCCAGTCCCTGTAAAGTTAAAACCTTGAATGTGTAAATAGTCTTCAGGTATTTTGTCTATTCAAGGTTTTCAATTTCAACCAAACCCTGCAGAAGGTACAAGGTTATAAAAAAAGTTATAAAAGGGTTATAAAAGGTTATAAAAAGTTAGAAAATGGTTATAAAAATGTTATAAAAAGGTTTTAAAGACGTTAGAAAAGGGTTATAAGAGGGTTAAAAAAGATTGCTAAAGGCCTCTAAAAGGTTATAAACAGGTAATAAAAAGGTTGTAAAAGGGTTATAAAAAGGTTATAAAAGGGTTATAAAAAGGTTATAAAAGGGTTATAAAAAGGTTATAAAAGGGTTATAAAAAAGGTTTAAAAATTATAAAAGTGTTACAAAAGGGTTATAAAAGGTTACTAAAGGGTTATAAAAGGTTATAAATAGGTTATTAAGAGGTAGACAAATGTATTTTTAAAAATTTAAAAAAGGCTGAAAAAAGGATTTAAAATCATAAAAAGGTTTTAAAAAGTTATAAAAGGTAATGAAAAGTTATAAGTTTTTTCCATAATCGTTTACTTTGAATGTAGATATAACACAAGTTTATGAGTTTCAAAAAAGCAGTTGAATTCTCTCTAAGAAATTTTAATCTAACAAAATTTATGGAAGCAACGAACCAAATTTAACTGAGAAGTACAATTCTTCAAATGTTGAAGAATGATAAATTATATCTAACATAATTTTACAAATGATGCTATTATGTTGAATTTGGCTCCGGTACTCCAACAAAATTTGTTAGATGAAAATATGACATTTCTTAAAGTAATCTATTTTTTACAAAATAAAATACTTTTGATTTTAATAAAAAAATTATTTTTTTTTTATTTATTTTTTAAGTCAAGAGTCAATTTTGTTCTATTTTTGATTTAATCCCATAACATAAACCATTTTTTCACCTATTTCTTTAATTCGTTAATACCTTTCTGCACCTTTACGCTATTCATAAATAAATAATTTTTTACTTTTACTTTACTTCACTAGAATGCCGAAAATTCTAAAAAGAGTTAACAGAAAGCCAAAATGAAAATTAAAAATGACTAGAAAAAAATATAATTTTGTTGGACACCAACAATCAACGTGATTTTCTCACTTGATGAAAAATGGTAAAAGTAATATAATGTGACCATCTTAATCTTTTCTTTTGGTTAGGTTTTGTCTAGGAAAAAGTTAATCATTGGGGAGTTGAAACTGGAAAAGAAAGTTTTTTAAAGAAAACGTGAAAGTAGTTATTGCTCCATTTTCTGTTTTATCCCCCACTAGGGAGTGATAAAGTAATGCAACTTTTTTTGCAAACTAAATTTGAAATGGAAACCAAGGATACTTAAAAACTTGACAAATAAAAAAATGCTATTTTTCTCATTGATTGCAATCATGTGAAAATGACATTTCAAAAATTCCAAATAAAATCCTAATTTATTTGCGAATTGCCAATTTTTTTTATAAGTGCCCTTTTCACGTACACTACAGTTAAACTCAAATATATGAAGACATTGAAAGAATTTTCAAACTGTAGCTTTAAATACTTTTGCTTGGGTTTTCCACTGAGAATTATATAATATTAAGGATTTTATCCGTAAACTAGCGGTCAACTATATAAAGTTGTTTGATAACATGTTAGACGTATTTCAGGGCTATTTACTTATGCATAATGTATATGTTATGATATTAGTTTTATCTACCAAAAACCCAGTCCCTTCCCTGGGGGGGGGGGGGGGC